>NW_026623893.1:9590-10815 GCF_030028575.1 Malurus melanocephalus | reverse complement strand
AAACCAGCCCTGCACACCCCAAACCAGCCCTGCACACCTGAGTCAGCCCTGCACACCCTAAACCAGCCCTGCACCCTCTGCACCAGCCCTGGTGACAGTGACAGTGTGCCTCAGCGTGGAAAGCAGAGCCAGGAGCAGGCAGCAACACGTTCCCTTGAGTCCCCCAGAACAGACTCGGCCTCCAGAATAAGAAATGTGAGAAGGGGCTGGTTCTGGGTACYACTGGTGGCCACTGGAATCTGCTCCTCCTTCCCTGCTGAAAAAGGATAAACCTCAGCACAGTTATCTGTGCTCAGCCCCATGCTGAACCAGAGGATGTGGCTCTGGTGACAAAGGGGGGTCAATAATTCATTATGGCTCAGACAGGGCACCCCAAGGTGCAGCAGCTCTGTCCAGAACGGGCTCAGACCATGGCAGGTGCTGAGCATATGGGGGATTTTAAAATAAAACCTTCATTGCATGGTGCTGGTGAAAGCAGCTGCCACGGCGTCCAGCTGACCCCACGGGCGGGTCCGTGCTTTGGGGACAGCAAAGGAGGAGCAGAGCTCCTGCTCCTGCTCCTCAGTCCCTCTCAGCAGCCTCAGGCAGGAAATCCATCACTTTCCCCCTTTCCTCTTGTGGACATTCACAGCAGAGAGGCTGCGCAGCCCCGTCCCCAGGATGTGCCACCGCTGCTGTGACAGCAGTGCCGGGGTCACACCAGCCTGGCCTCGCTGCCACCTGTCCCCATCCTGCCCACCCAGGACAGGGATGCCCGGGGAATGTTAATAAGAACCTGGCTCAGGAGGAARAGCAAAGTTTGCATATGAATGATTGCTAATTAGCAGGAAGAGCRGGTGCCATCTATCATGGTAATCAGCGATCTGGCAGTTCGAGTGTCACCAGGACAGATGATTCTTTCCTCCTGTTCATCTCCCACGCTCTTGGTGTGCCTGGAGAGCCCTGCACAGGCTGGGACACGGCCAGACCCCTGCAGCTCCCCCTGCCCCATGAAGGATGGGCTCCCAGTGCCACTCTGGGCTATCCCCAGTGCCACTCTGGGCTGTCCCCAGTGCCACTCTGGGCTATCCCCAGTGCCACTCTGGGCTGTCCCCAGTGCCACTCTGGGCTGTCCCCAGTGCCGTGTCCCACCCACCTCAGCCAGGACAAGGGGGGTGCCCCAAACCAGCCGGCCAAGGGCCCACGGTGAGACAGATGCTGGGGTTTGTGACCCACTTGGGGCAGC
>NW_026623893.1:0-8767 GCF_030028575.1 Malurus melanocephalus | reverse complement strand
CCACCATGGGTGACCTCAGCTGCCTGCTGAGAGCGGGGCCATCTCGCAGCAGCAAGAGCCTCCTGGAAGGTACAGGAGCCATTTAATTACACAATTATAAATAACTTTGGCCTTTTTTATCTTGCTGAGGCTGACAAGCACCTTCAGCATCAAACAAAGAGCAGCCGTTATCGCTCAGCGCAGCGGCCACTCCTGGGCAGCTGCCACCCCTGAAGGGGCACAGACAAAAGCAGAGGAGCTGCACTGTGTCAGCAGGTCTGGATCTGTCCCATGGCCACTGCCTTTCCTGCCACCTCCAGAGCCCCAGCAGCAGGAGCAAAGCACAAGGAGGAGAGAGGTGGGGTTTTTCAGAGGTTTCTGGAGTTTCTGTAACAATGAAGAGTGCTTGTTGGGTGTTTTTCCTAGGCACCTGCTCCCACACCCCTTTTTTTAAGGATGATGYCTGACTTAGAGGATGTCAGTAATTAAAAAGTCATTTTAATGAGCTCTGGTTTGTTGGCAGACCAGACTTTCAGGAATCACTCGTGCCAGGAGGAGTGTTGCAGCACTGTTCATAAAAATCTCTGAAAAATGATCATTTTTGGTGGTGGTGCTGCCCAGCTGTCGGTGCTGTCCCCACCACAGTGGCACTGGTGGGGCACCTGCAGCATGTGGGGAGCTCTCCTTGCTCTGCCCTGCATGGCAGGAGCCCAGCTCGTTGGTGTATGTGCAACCATAAACATTTCCATTAACTCCCCCAGCATTTAAATTCCGTAATTGGGCTGAAATGAAGCAGCAGCATCTCATCCCTGTAGGAGCMCTCAATCATCTGTTCCAGAGGCACCCTGGGGAAACGTTTGGAAAAGAGCTTAGAGCTGGGCAATTCAGGATTTTCTTGCAAGTCCCTTCTGTATAATGAAGCTTGCTCCTGCWGACACATTCCCAGGGGAATACTGTGTCTGTTTGCTGGAAAATTAATGCAGCTCAGCATTGGGGCAGCAGTGGGGCAGCAGCCAGTGCTGACCAAGCCTGTCTGGCTCATAAAACCCTGTTCCTGCAGGGCCAGGCATGAGAGCAGAGAGGAGCCACATATTCCTGCAGTCCTGAGCATGGAGGGCTGCACCTTCAGGCAGCCACAGGGATGGTACCCAGCCCTGGAGGTTTATATTGTTGGAGATTTTTAAGTGAATTCTATTAAACACTAGGAGGTAGAAAGATGAAGAGGGCAATGAAAAAGCTTTTTGTGAGATTTAGGTGTTCCTGGGTGATGGTGTGTTGGAAAAATGTCTGYTTGTGACTGTAAATACAGTCTCCCGGGGTAAAATGGAATGTACAGCAGGAATGCTATAGATCCCTGGGGAAAACAGGCTCAGGGACCCCCAAAAGGATGAGAGTCCCCCTGAGCTGGTTAAAATCATCGTTAGTGTTGTTAAAATCATCTCTGAGGAGAGCTGGGTGTCTCTGTGAGGCACATTCTGTCTCACAGCAATGCACAAACCCCTGCTTTGCCTCGCAGGAGACAGGATGTGTCAGGTATCACATCACGCTGCATCAAAATGGGAAGTGGCACAATGAATCAAACTCCCCAAAATAAAACTTTCTTCTAGAAATAAGCTTGTCACTGTCAATTTAAACTCTTGCCAAAGAAGCGTGATTTGATACAAGTTCCTCTTGCCAGCAATTTACAGTAGTGGGTGGGTTTAATCACTATTTATAACAGCAGGAGTCTAAAGGGAGAGCGGAAGGTGTCTCTGTTCAAAGGACCAACATGAAACCCAGATCCTAAAAGCAGCTCTGACACAGCAGAGCTGGGAGGAGACTGCACAAAGCACAATCCGTTCTGGGGACTGGAAGAAAAGGAGGATTTCCTCCATTTCCACTTTCCCAACATCACAGTGGTGACACAACAGAGCTCTGGGCAGGACTSCTCCCCACCTGRCCCAAGCACTGACCCCTGCACCTCACTGTCCTGAAGGGTTTTAAGGGGTTATTTAGAGACAAAGACCTACAAAACTCTGCAGGAAGGGAAGGGATCCTGCCTGGTTAACAAACAGAGRGAGGATCAGTCTGCCAGCCTCAGGATGATGTGCCACGCATGGGCTCTAATCCCAGTGGCCCCTTATCCCATCACTAGGGGACAGGGTGGGGACATGCTCCTGGGCTGTTTTGCTGCAATGACAAAGCCCTGCCATGCCCCAGGTGCCACTGTCCCTCTCCAGGGAGCCCCACATGGGCACAGATCTGCCCCATCTCATGGCTCATGGGACCCTCCGAGGTTGAGCCCAGCGGGGCTGGGGCTCTGGCATTRACTTGAGGAATGTTTCAAACAGATAATTTATTTTCATTAGTCTTGTACCAATATCTCTGTCCCAGTGTCCCTGATGCAGGTCGACAGCTGTCCTCAGGAATGCTTTAATTGTGTTTTCCTCGTTTTGCACAGCTCTTAGCTAATGCGTTCTGGCTTCATTAGATTAGACACCTCTTGTCCCGAGGATGTTGTCATGTTTTCAAATGGCTTCAATCAGCACCTCCCAGGCTCCGGCTATTTCAGGATACAACAAAGCTAAAGCTCATCCAGGCTGGTGAGTAATGGAGATGCATCTCCCACCCCCATCCAGCCTGGCTTTAAATTTGCCTGGCTGACATCCCGTGGCTGCTGGCAGAACACAATTAAACCTCTTGTCTTGCAGGCATCGTCCACGGTTACACACAGCTCAGGAGGAAGAGCTCGGCAGCAGCAACCGGGTTTCTAATGATCTTGTCATCGAGAACAGCACAGAGAGATAAATGAAAGAGAGAGGGAACAGCCAAGATCAAAGCTCAGGTTTGCAGATGTCCGGGGCACGGCAGGTTGCAGGCTGGCCATGCTCATCTCCTCAGACCCACTTAGGATACAGGGACACGTGTTTTCTTAGTGTCAGAGAATGAAATGCAGAGGGACAGAGCCCAAGCCCACCCAGCACCAGCTCTGGAGACTTCTGAGCATCTCCAGGCATCTCCATTCATAAACCTCGTTCCGCAGACGCATTCTTCCTCTTGGGATCTCCAGGATCTTTCACCAGCTCRTGTCCCCACTGCCCAGCTGCAAAGAGGCCAAAGGCTCAGAAAGGGAAACTGAGGTGGGAAAAGACCAGCCAGACTCTGGGGTGGGGACAGAGACCTGCTCCAGTCTCTGGGGAAGGGCTGACAGCTCCAGGACAGTCCCTGCACTGTCCCTCCTGCACCCCAGCACACCAGTCCCAGACAAAGGCTCTCCTTCCCTGATGCTCTACCCTGGCAGCAGAATTGCCTCAGCCCTGTGTTCTTACCATGAGCCACCACAAYACCTGCATCGATCCCTTTCACCCCACAGGCAGTATTTTGACTTCTGGAATTCATCTTACCTAGCAAGGGACTCTAAATATATCCCAGACAATTTCCTCTCCTCATTTTTAATAATCTCTTTCAGCCTGAAATTGGTTGTTGAAAGTATGTATTGGGATGATAGGCTTTTTATCACAGCTGATGGACAATATTCATCACACCCATGTCCTGCTCCTCACAACACACATGTTCCTTCAGAATCCTGCATCTATTTTAACAGCACTTAATTCATTACAGCCCCATCACTGCAAATGTGTGCTCCCCTCAACAATGTCACTGCCATTTGTCACTCAGGTGGCTTGCAGAGCCACTGTCACTCCTTGAGCCATGGGATGAGGGGATTGCAGAGCCACTGTCACTCCTTGAGCCATGGGATGAGGCCCCGTTGAAGCCTGGCAGGTGAAGGATGCTGCACTGTCCCCTGGAAACCTCTGGAAGGTGGCAGGTGGGAGAGAGGAAGCAAAAACCCCTTTTCTGTCCAGGATCCCTTTGTCCACTGGCTGGGACAATGTGCTGGGGTATATTCTCCCATCCCTGAGCCCTGTAGGACCAAAGCAGAACCACAGGGACAAGACCAGTGGTGCCTCTCTGAGCCCCCAGCACAGTCAGGGACCCTAGGACAGCAACTCCTTTAGAAAAATTTCTCCAGCAAATTGCCTTTTTGCTAGACACCGCTACACCCTCGCCTGGGCCCTGTTTGGGTGTTCACACCTGAGCTGAGCATTCAGGTACGAGGGAATTGGGCACTGGGGCACAAATTATTCTGGTGCTCAGGCTGAGCTGCAGCCCCTGTTCCATGCTCATCTCCCCTCGAGTTGCCCAAGGGCTGAATGTGCTGGGCTGGGGAAGGAAAGCGCTGCACCAGCAGGAGGTTCCCATTCTGCCAAGGTGAAACACGGCACAGAAAGGCCTGGCTGCTGCCCCACAGCCTCGGGATGCCCTGACACATCTGAGATCTCTGCTCCCCACCATGCCTCCCTGTGTTCTTGTCTCTGCAACCCAGGCTATGACTGCCAAGCCATTGCTCTCCAGATCCGTGTGCTGTTCTGGCAGGGTGATGGCACATTTTGATCTACTTGGCCAGACAGCACTCAGCACTGGCAGCTCTTGGCAGGGTTTCCTGGTCCAGCAGATTCCCGTGGAGCTGAGTTCCATCACCTTTGTGAGCAATAATGGAGGAACAGAAAGACAAAGCCAGAGTGTCTGACTGGGCTGGAGCTGCCCTGGCTGGGCTCCGACAGAGCCATTTCCAACCACACCTCCCGTCTGTGATCGATTACTGTCCCATTTCTGTGCCTTCATTTGCAGTCAGCAGAGGCAGCCRGCTGACATTGAGGGAGAAGGACTCCTCAGATCCCATCAATCAAGTGCCATCAAGATCCAGCTTCCTGGATTCGCGGGCCACAAGGTCACCCTCTGTGGGAGATCAGCGTTCAGCTGAAACAGAGCCTTTGCTCCCACCCCTCTCCTGCCACAGCCCCAGAAWAGGCAGGGAGAGACCCTGATCTGCACGCTGCCATTGGTCACTAACGAATCCATCCTGCCTCAGGGCTCTCAGGCTATTTCGGGGATAAGTGGGAAGAAAATTCACAAATTTTTTATTTTGGGAAATCGTGAAATGCACAGGAACATCTGACAGCGTCAGATGCAGAGCTTTCCTCCAGGGCACCGTGCTCATTCTGGGGCTGTAATCACGTCTCAGTCCTGCTCAGGACTCAAGGAAGGGGGTTGCAACAGCATCTCTGAGACTTTATTGATATTTCCAGGTACAACCCCCACAGTAAAGGAATTAAATTCAAATCGTGTATGAAGCCTTGCTCAGCACAGCCCTGAACTGCACACCATCAGCAGGGTTTGTACTTTATAGGGAAGATTGACCCGTTCCTATTGACTTTTCCCTGGAAAGCTGCTCTGGGCTGGTGGCTGTGGGGCTGTGTGACCCTGACAGAGCAGGATGGACACCATGTTGGGCACATGGAATTGCTTTTGAGTTTCAGGACATGACTTTCCTGTCTCAYCCTTATTAAGGGGAATTAGTGTCATTATAGTGTAGCAGGCAATGAAWCTTTCCCTGGAGAGACAAGGGAGGGTGCCTGGGATTTTGGTATCCATGTGCAATGTTAAAATTAGCAATTCTGTTTAATCCTGCTTTTCAGTGTAATAATGTTTCTGGCTGAGGGTAAAGCTTGGTGGCTTGTAGGCACACTAATTTTCTGAGATAGGCCATTCTCTACTCTCATCAGAGACAAGGCTGAAATCGCTCTGAAGCTGCACCCTGTGGGCTCTGTGCCCTCCCACTGGATTTTATGAGGATATTTCTGCTTTCTCCAGCTCTGGTGACAGCCAAGCAGTGTCCCCCCCACCAGTTCCAGAGCCAGGCCCAGCCACAACAGTTTCTTTTTTGTTTTGCTGCAAATGAAATTCACAGCCAACATAGCTTGGTTGTGCAGCCCAGATGAGAGAGAAATCCTGCTTTTAGCAAGCTCCTCTGTGAATAAATTGGATACACTGATTTTGGTCTCCTGAGAAGCCTAAATTTTCAGTTGTGAAGCTGTSAAAGCCAAGACCCAGGCTGCCCCCTGGACAAGGAATGCCTTGACATACAGTGGGAGATGGGTATGGAGAGGTGAGGATGCACCTTCCAGAGATGAATTTCATTTCACCTCTGGAGGCACAGCTCCCCAGTGGCTGATTTAGAAAAGGGAGAAGACTTATAAATGCATCCATACCATCTTTTARTGATGCTAAGGAGTATTTTCATGCCTTGTTTTCAAGCTGACCCAGGAAACAGGATTTTTGGTGGAATTATACAGGTAAGGGGGAAGAGCTGCATGTGCCATCGTGCACTTTCAAATCAAAAACTGCATGTAGAAAATTGCCTGSAGACAGCTCTAATTTATTCCAAACCATCACCCCTTCCATCAGCAAGCAGGGAATTGTTATCTATTTATGTCTTACAATGCCAATGAATCAATGGCCACCTGGAAGATGTTGAGGATGAAAAACCTGGCAGTGGAATTCCATCAGGCTGCTGAGAGCTGCTGGTGGAGAGCTCAGAACCAGCACAGACTGAGGGAGGGGCCTCACTGTCTCCCTGCTTGCCTCATTATTGCTCCAGATTAATAGTTTCACATTTCCATTATGAATTAGGGCAGAAATTTGGAGTTGTTACACCACAGCTCAGCACATACATCACAACCTCCAAGTCACAGGAGCCCCTGCCTGGTGGGGGCTGAGCTCTTGCACAGCCAGGGGAAACAGGAATGCATTTTCTCTGCCAGGCTCAAGTTATCCAGCATTYCTGGTGAAATGGCCACATGCTTGCTCCCTGTGCTGCTGGCAGCTCTCCTGCTGCACCCTGCTCTGTCCCAAGGGTAACTTCTTGTGGAAGAGCTTTGGTGCAGGGCAGGAGTTCTGATCTTAAAAATGGTAACTAGASCTTTAAAATCAGATGGTATTAATTTAAAATAAGAATTCTCTAGGCAGGCTAAAAAATCTAGATAGTTGTGCTCCTGGTAAAGACAGGTAAAGTTTAAAGCAGAATCTCAACTTACACATCCATAATTGCATCATTTTTTTTTATTTCCAGCTTAGCTACTTGATGCTTTTAATTAATATGTTCACCGAATAGCAAGGCAGGTGTAGATGTAGCTGAGTGGTGTATCATAATATTGCCACCTGCAGTTTAGACTTAGAACCTGCCAAAACCTCAAATAGAGATTTCCAAATCCATGGYCTATACCTGAGCTCTTCCATACAGTAACTTGTTTGCTCTCCAAAGGAAATTCATGCATGAATGCTGYTCTACAAGCTTTCTGCCATGCCCACACACTGCACCTAAGAGCTCTGATTGCAGTGTGTGTCTCCCGTTTAGCCATGCTGCAGGTCTGGCTTGGCAAAAGTAGAACTTTTCAAATATAGGAAAAAGGCTCCAAAGTCTCAACATGTTGTTGATACTCCCATAAAGAGGCTTAAATCAAGGATAAAGAGGAATCTTTGGAAAGGACAGTGCATCAGCTAACAAAGAAACCAGCTTATTTTTAGAAAAATAAAATTCTAGACAAAGAGAAGCAGAGTTCTTTWTTCTGAGCATGGCTCTTACCATGCCAATCAACAGCCTTCCTGCCCACTTGCTAATCTGCAAGCCCAAGAGAACTGTAACATGCTTTCAACCTTAAAGGAAATAAAAAAAAAGAACATTTTTTCTGCCCAAATTAAAAAGAAAATTCAATTTATTTTGATTCCATTACATATTACAGAAAAACTAGTTCTTACATTCCATTCTGTAAATTAATGAAAGGAAGATACAAATTAGAACAAGAACTAAAGGAAGGTAGCAGTCCTAAATGTAAAATGTATTTACAGAGGGATGTCATTGCTCATTGACGTCAGTCTAGGGTTTTTTTGCCTCATTGCAAGCCTGTGCAAGACAAACCTGGAAGGAAAGAGCAATCAATCAGTACTCAGAGTCACTGGTACAGCCCACAACCACCTGCAGCTCTGGCTTAAAGAACTTTCTCTGTTTTTCAGAACACTGTCAAGCGTTCTTTTCCCCACTGTGTATTCAGCCAGATGTGATGTAAAACTCCTGCCTCTCCTSCCCTGCTCTGTGCTGCTTCTTCAGCTCTGACATGAGCCAAAATTCAAGACAAGGGGGTGGGGGAAATAAGGAGTTTCTATTGCAGCTCAACAGTGCAGTGACTGATGACAGAGGGACAGCACTGCCTTACAGCTTCAGGTCATGGCTGATAAAAACAYCCAAACTTACTGACAGCTTCTTCATGAGCCCTCGGGCCTTGGGGTTCARCTGAAGAAAATTCTTCTTGGTCAGATCCTTTGCTGTCAAACGTATGCTCTGTGGAAAAAAATTTAAATCTCGGGTTTTCTGTTTGGTCAGCTGTAGCAGCTGGAAGCAGTAAYRAAATTAAATTAAAAAAKAAATTAAGATCTAAGCATAATAGACAAACAGGCAGAGAACTACATTCACTGGCCCAGAAGCTCATCTCCCACCTTTCCTGCAGTGCATTAATGCATTACTGGCACTACTGCTATTTTAAGTGTTACTTGAATACACAGCAAAACATCTTTCTATTCTGTTTCAACCAGCTTGAGCAGCTCCCACTTCTGGCTAAGAATCTCTGTCAGGGGATTSACTGAGCTTAAAAAGACCCTTAAAACTGCAGTGGCACAGCTAAAGAGACAAGAGCAGATGAACTGAAGCCGGTGAGGCACCAGGAGGTTTGAAGCTTCAGCTTTGCCTGAAAACCCTTCCAGCCCCTCTGTGCAGGTGCAGGGTCAGGAATTACCTCCCCTCCTCCGAGGGGCAGCGTGAGGACGGCATCCCCAGTGTCAGCCAGGGGGCTGCCGTTGGCAGAGATGGTGTAAACGCGCTCGTTGAGGGCAGGCGTGCGCAGACCCGGCGTCT
>NW_026623892.1:326187-331656 GCF_030028575.1 Malurus melanocephalus | reverse complement strand
GACATTCCAAGGATCCAGCAGAATCCTCTTTCCAGCCCTGCTCTGGGTCCTCTCCTCAATGACTTTATCCCAAAAGCTGATCTCCTGTCAGATCCCTGCCTTTCCCCCACCCAAGGCTGAGCGTTTTATGCACATCCAGCAGTTCCTCCTCAGGCATTTCCTCTGCCCTCCAGTGACTGAACTTTGCTGGACACTCACCAAGACCTGGGTAAGGTTGGGGTGGATTTCTTTCCTTCTCTCTGCTGCAGCCTGGAGAACTTTCCAAGCAAACAACTTTATTCAGTGGTCCCGTTGTTCCCTGAGCTGTAATTCCTTTGCTGATACAGCTGATCCTCACTTTGAAATTAATCCCTCACTTCTGTGGAATTCCTTCTCGCCGCTCCCCATGGCCTTGGATCTGAGGAAATTACATTAAATTCCATCCCTGTAGTTGGTTATGTTAAATATTCTCACTGGGTTGAGACCTTCCAAAATAAAACCAAAAATGAAAAATCACTATTATTCCAAGAATCCTGAGTCATCTCCACTTACCCAGCTTTATTTCTGAGAGTATGAGGCTTTGTTTCATAACCCAAGAAAGTGACACCACAGGGAAAAAGTCACAAAAAGCTCTAATTTAGAGGGAAAGAGAACAGGGTGGGAAAGGGAACATAATAATTTTGTTATAGACAAAGAATTGGAAACAAGCTGGAGAGGGGAGGAAAAAAACATTTCACAAACTGATAATTCAAAATAAATGGAGGACAAGGCGTTCTGCCTAAGTATTTGTGAAAACAAGGGCAGGTGAGGAAGATGAAATGCAATTTTCCTTTTTATTTCCTTCAAAGAGTGAATGAAGAATTATTCTGCACAACAAGAAAAAAGTCATTTGTGATCTAATTCTGAAAATATATTGTTTGTTTAGAAGCATCTTGCTCAACACTTGATTTCCCAGTTTCACTCACAGATTACAATTCTTTGTGGTTTTATATCCCTGAGTTCCCCACCTTGTGGTTTCCAAGTGCAAACAATTTCATAAATATTATTCATGGCATGAGTGAAGGAAACGAGTGGGTTCATGTTCTGCCCCATAAATGACAAAGGAATAAATACAAATCCTGCAGGTGACAACCTGAAATATTCCCCTCACCTTTCCTGGCACCACAGCCAGGTCATCCCCGCTGAGGAAATGTGAAGGGGATTATTCCCAGCACAGAGTTTCAAGGAAAGGTCATTCGAGCTTTGGTGGTTTGGAAAATTTTGTCATTTCTTAGGGGACCTCCAGGGCTCACCTTCTTCACACAAGGTTGGAAAAATGGTGCTGTGCATTCCCCACCAGGGGCAGAGCAGCTCCTGGGCCCCACCTGGTCCCTGAAAAGGAGGAAAAGGACAGAATTCCTTGAAAAGAACCTTGTTTGAGCATAAGAAAATGAGCAAATCAAAGTTCTCAGATGGTGATGATGCTATGCTTGGAGAACCTTTCCCTCTCAACTCGGTTTATTTCTGTATTCACCTCTTCCATTTAGGCAAATCCTAAATTCCTTCCACCCCTTAGCACCAGCACAAGGAATGGACCCCAGAGCCATGGGAAGGCCACATGGGATTTTACCTCTCTGTGCTTCCATTGGGAACAAAGCTCTCAATGACATTAACATTTAAATTACTGTAATTAGACATTAACATTTAAATGACTGTAATTGGACATTAACATTTAAATGACAGTAACTGGATATAAAAAACATGATCCCCTTGGATGGGGATGAAATCCCACCACGCTGACCTGGCCATGGACATCTCCTGTGGGATCTGCTTTGCTCACACTCAGAGGAGCTGAAATCCCTCCAAGCTGCGAGTTCTTTGTCCTTTTAGAATCGTCCCGGAATCCCAAAGGCTGGCAAAGACCTCCAGGACCATCAGCCCAGCTGTTCACCCCACTAAACCACATCTGTAGGAGTTTGAAACACTTCCAGGGATGGGGACTCCACCACGGTAACCATGAGATCAAGTCAGATTAGAAGAAACTGAAGAGAAAATAAATGAGGTTTTCATTTTTTCTCTTATCTGGAAAGAAAAACTTTCTTTTTTTTCTGGAAATCTGAGCTCCACAACCACAAAGCATCCACAGAAAATACAACTCTTAATTCAAATATCTGACATCTGACAACAAGTGCCAAGTGCACAGCTCTGGAAAGCGATAGGGAATGGAAAATGGGAAGAGAAAACTGAGCTCAGGAAAGGGAAGAGATAAAAATCCTACTCTTGAGAACCAAGCCAAGTCAGAACGGCCCATCCTGCATCTGGAGTGTTTGCTTCCTTGTTTTGGTTTGTTGGCAAACTGTACGAACTCACACTTCTTGTGTTCCACTCCAACAATGAGTGCTTTGGGCAGGCCTTGGCTCCAGGATCTCCCTGTATCCAATTTCCATGGAGCCTGTGGGGAACAGCCTCCTCATTTCTTTGGGAATGCAGCCCTCGGCTCTGTCCAGCCACTGGTAACCACTGGTGTGTTTTGCTTGGCTCCTCTGCCTTTCCATCCCCACCAAAAGAGGAGAAAGAACTGATGAGGGCTTTTGGAACTTCTCAACATCTGATTATTGCAGGGAATGGGAGCCAGCAGATGCCCTGGAGATAAAGGGTGGGACAAGGCATGGCTTAGCCCTGCTCTGGCAGTGCTGGGGAGGAGGGGTGGCACCAACCCCTGATGTCAGGGCTTCCAAATCTGCATCCTCAGCAGTCAAAACCCTTCTTTTCCAAAGTCACTTTTCCAAACTCACCATAATGCCTCAGCTTTGTATAATTGTTTTGTGTGTAATTCATGTCCAAGTTTTCCTTTTAAGGCTGCCTGTTCCTTCCCTGCTGAGCATTCCTGCCTCCATCCCGAGCTGTCCCAACATCACTTCAGCTTTTTAATCCCTTTATTCCCAGCCCATTTTCCTGCCCTTTCTGCTCACCAAGCAAGAATGAAGTTTTTTTTATAAGCTTCTTACCCTGGCACCTGAAAGAGCAATGCTGCTGTCAGCACATTCCCGGCCTTTCTTCCCTGGGAATATTTCCCACAGCCAGGCTCACACCCTGCCTGCCCCACAGGAAAAGTGGTTTTCCTACCAAGCTGAAGGCTGGGATTTTCAGGGAGTTGCACACAGGAGATAATGCCTGAGAGTGGCTGTGGAAGGTGTCCAGCAGCTCCAGTAACCTTCCCCAAACAGCGAGTGTTTCCAGGAAATGGAAAAGAAACACAAATCTCACGGGACTGGATGAATCACTGCTCCCCACACACATCTTTAAGGAAATCAGGGAAAATAAACAGATTCCAAATTGGCTCCCTGGGGCCTTGGCTGGGGGTTTTATCCCAATCCCGATGGATGCAGTGTCTGCCTCAGTCCCAGTGTGGGGCTGGAAGAAAAGCACCATGAATGATGAACAGCTCTGCTGACGCAGCAGCCCGTGCTGGCTCTGTAAGAAAACCCCCGAGCTGCTGCAATGTTTTCCTCGTTGCTTTGTGCACTCTGCACACAGCTTTGGCATTGTTACCCTGGGATCCTCCTCCAGGATTCATTTGGGGTGTTTGTTCCCAATTCCTGCCAAAGCCATCCTGGATTTCTCTGAGCTGGCACGAAATGCTGGCCCTGAAGTGACAATTTCTTGCTGGTTCTGTTGTCTCAGGATAAACCAATAATGGTTATCCAAAGTCCCAATTCCAACGTGTCTTCCTCCTGGGGCTTGGGGATTCTCCTGCTGGTTGTTCCCATCATTTCTCAGCCATGGGATAAGGGGAAAAAATGGGATAAAATCAAGGAGTTGATGTCTGCAATTCCTATTCTGATCAACAGCTCTAAAGGTGCTTTAGACCTCTGGCTGCAAAAACAGGTCTTTGGATCAGAACCATGGAATGGTTTGGGTTGGAAGGGACCCTAAATCCCATCCCATCCCCCCCTGCCATGACAGGGACACCTCCCACTGTCCCAGGCTGCTCCAGCCCCAATGTCCAGCCTGGCCTTGGGCACTCAAAGGGATCCAGGGGCAGCCACAGCTGCTCTGGGCACCCTGTGCCAGGGCCTCAAACCCTCACAGGGAGGAATTCCATCCCAATATCCCATCTAAATCTCTCCTTTTTTAATTTAAAGCCATTCCCCACTGTCCTGCCCCTCCAGGTCCTTGTCCAAGGGCCCTCTCCAGCTCTCCTGCAGGCTCCCTTCAGGTATTGGAAGGCCACAATTAAATCTCCCCAGATCCTTCTCTTCTTCAGGCTAAACACTCCCAACCCTCAGCCTTCAGTCTGAGAAGAGTCTCCAGCAGCCAACTACAGAAAAATGCAAAAATATCCAACAACTTCTTCATCTCTGCATTTTTAGTGAATTACACAAATTGATCAGGGAAACCAGAATTGCTTTAAATTTCAGCAAGACTGATCTGAACCAGACTCCCAAACTCCTGCCCCTTCCTTGCTTTGGAAAGGAAACACAGCAAAAATAAAACAAGGAAAAATTCATTTGGTTTGATTTTTGGTATTGATGTTCTACCCTCTCACATTTCTTTTAATACACAACCTGTTTCTGTTCCTTCTCCAACTCATTCAAACCTGCTTTGATTGCAGTGATGTCACCTCCTGAGCCGGGCTTCTCTTTATTTGTATAAGAAAATGTTTTCTCCTCCACTCACAGTGAGCAATTAGATCATTCCTGCCAAAAATCTGTGTGAGTTTAGCACAGGTGCTTGTGACTGTTCCCCTGGGACTGCCAGGCATTTCCTCTTTCAATCAACTGAAACATTAATATCACCCTCCTCCCTTTTAAATTCTTGTTAAGAAATGGGAATTTATACCTAAATCAGGTTGGCTCTGCTGCTTCTCAAACCCTGCAATCACTACAAATATGCAAAGTTTTGGATAGTGGAATATCCCCAGCTGGGATATTCCCAGCCCCTGCCATGGGGTGGGAATGAGATATTGAAGGTCCCTTCCAACCCAAGCCAGTCTGGAATTCCATGATTCTGTGAGCATTTGAAGGTACCAAAGGCTCATTTTCCARAYCAGAAYCATCATTTAGACATTAAATTGACASACCACCATTTYCCCAWTTKCATTTGCTGTTTCTCCTAAAACTCAATATAAAAAAAACCCCAAAACACCTGAATGGGCATTTCAGCACGTCTGATCAAATGCACAAAAGCCATTGTTCCAGTGGAACTTAGGGAATGGGGAGCACACCAGTATGGGATGGGAGCACAGCAGTGGGGAATGGGGAGCACACCAGTATGGAATGGGAGCACACCAGTATGGGATGGGAGCACACCAGTATGGAATGGGGGCACACCAGTATGGAATGGGGGCACACCAGTATGGGATGGGAGCACACCAGTATGGGATGGGAGCACACCAGTATGGGATGGGAGCACACCAATATAGGATGGGGAGCACACCAGTATGGGATGGGAGCACACCAGTATGGAATGGGGAGCACACCAGTATGGGATGGGAGCACACCAGTATGG
>NW_026623892.1:306491-326107 GCF_030028575.1 Malurus melanocephalus | reverse complement strand
GGAGCTTTACCAGATCACACAAACTCCCCGGGGATGAAGGTGGAGGAGCTCTCTCCCTGTAGTCCCTCGAGCTGCAATGAAAGCTGCTGGCAATCACTGCTCCTCTCCTGTTCTTCACAAACTGTTCCTTGAGCCTGAAATGTTTGGGATCCTTTGGTCACTTGGTTACTGGATCAAAGCCACGCTGAGCTCACGGCTCTCGCCCATCAGTTTTTGGAGTTCTTACAGGATAAACACTGTTCCAGGCACTCCAGAGCTCATGAAAAGCACCACGTTGGCCACACTGAGCTCTGGCCTTTGTAAAAGCTGTTATTTCGCCCTATTTTCTTCATCCAAATTTTCAGTTTGRCTCCCCCATCCCCCWGCCCAGCATRGAGAAATAAACACAGTGGTTCTTATACATTTACATGGGGAAACAAGCCCAGGTTTGTCAAAACACCGTGACTAATCTGGGGAAAAATATCATTTTCTCAGAAGTTCTGGGAACACAGTGATGCAGAAAAGAACAAAGGAGGAGTTATTCCTCCTCAGAGCCAAGGAAACGAGATTATCGTGAGATGGAGCAGTGATAAGAAAACTCAGTGAGCAGGGAGAGATGTGCTGAGAAAAAACCAAACCATTCATTAGTAGGGAAATGAGGTTTTGTATCTATTAATTACATCAAGAACTGGAGATAGCTGCTCTGATGATTTGATTCCACATCCATCAATACTCAGATTAAAATCTAATTGTAGCTGATTCTAAATCACARAAGTGGTGTCTGCAATAACCCAGTATGAACTTTGCAATACAAACAAATCACAATGTGCATTTTAATTTGTTCTTTGAAATAATTTTAGGGGTTYCTGAAGAATAACCTGCCTTTCTTGGTGTCAGGGTGCTCAATCTGCTTCACGACTGCAGCACCTGGTTACAGGAAATCCTGCAGAACTGTAAAATTAACACCCTGCAAATTGTCATCACATTTTATAGGCTGAGCTGAAAATTGGGTAATAGAATCCCAGAATTATTAAGGCTGGAAAAGATCTCCAACATCATCAAGWTCAATGAATAATTCCATGAATAATTTATGTATCTCCTAACATAAATACAGGTTACAGTGCTTAMCTCTGAGCAAACCTTTAAGAAACCTAAGTACAAAATTCATATGTGAAGATAAAATGCCACATTTAAATTAACTAATCTCTGAGACATCTCCTTGCCACAAAAATTCATCTCACCAGAGAATTAACAATAAATTCTACCTTTTTTTTCTACTCTAAATAACATCCCCAGCTACTCAAGGAAGGTTCCAAAGAGGAATATTTTTTGTGTGTTTCATTTTGCATAAAACATGTCAAAAATTAGGAAATAAAAAAAGATAAGGTCACCTTTGAGGTGTGCCCAGAGCAGTGACAGTGCAGAGCTGTCCCCAGAGGGGTTTCTGCYGGGGTTTTGTCCCTTTTGGGTTTGGATGAAAGGAACCAGCACCTCCCAGCTCAGCATCCCCAAATCCTGGAAAAGATCACTGCAGAGGGCACAAAGAGGGGACAAGGAGGGGACAAAGGGGAGGATCCAGTGAGCAAGACATGGAAAATGTGCTTCCTGTCTGAGGGGCACCTCATGAGAGAGGGGTGGTTTGTGAGACAGTGCTGTGGAATCTCWGTGAGAATCCCCTCTCCTGTCCTCACCTGATTTCAAACAGTCCCTGAGCCATCATCCCCCTRTTGTGCAAATATTTAATGCCTTCTTTAAACATTGTGCAACCAAACACCTCCCCAGTTATGGTGCTGTTGCAATCCTTGTTTCACAGGGACAGGCACTGAATCTTTACAAAATCACTGTCAAAACGCCAGTAATTCAAGGGGAGTTTTAYTGCTATCAGGTAAGTAAATATTAGCCTCAAACTAATTAAAGTTTTGTGGGGTGAGGGGTTGTGCCTCCACATCCATGATCTGTTAGGAATTTCCCTTGATCAGTGCTTTAGAGGCTTCATTTTAGATTCTCATCTTTTAGGGATCTGCCCAAACTTCTCTGGAGAGGCAGAACTGCTGCAAGAGCTGTCCAACCACCAAACATCCCAGCTGAGCTCCCCTGTGACTGCACAAAACACTCCAGAAAGCAAATCTTCCCCTCAGYATTTCACTCCTAATGGCTGCTTGAATTGCTGTTTATTTTTGAGCAGGCCTGAGCACGTTCCCACATCCATTTGTTCCAGTTGTACACGGCAGGCTGGTGATTTCAGGTTATTAACAGGGATTATTTACTGCCCATGTTTATTCCTGGCTCTGGGTGATGCTGTCTCACTGGGCATGGAAGGGGTTTGTGTGTCTGGAAATGTTTCTCTGTTCCACACCAGCTCCAGGATCAAAAGAAAATGATCCCAAGAGTTTTGCCAAACGTGCTGWGTCTCTCTCCAGTGTCAGAAGAACAGTGATAACCTGCAGTGATTGACTCCCTGTTTCTAACCCATGTCCTTTCACTTTCCTTGGCATTAGGTCATTGCAGATATATTCCAATTTCCAAGCAAAACAACATTTGGGGAAGTCCAGTAAAAGAGGATCCTGAAATGCTCACGTGCCTGGGAGTTTCTGTGCTTCTCTGTTTCACTGGGGTCACAAAGGGTTTGTTCTGCATGGAAATGTTTGACACTGCAAAAGCACTGATCTGATACACTAAAACCACAAAATATTGAATGAAATGGGGCATTAAAGGTGACTTACACCATCAAACCTTAGAACTGGAGGARCCTCCAAGCAACAGGAGCAGAGGTGCTGATGGATAATTCACTGGAAAAGTGGGAACAGAAGTTAAGAGCTCTAAAAATTCCTCATGCCATTTCAATTTTACAGGTGTTGACACACAGTTTAAAACCAAAATAAAATATAATATAACTTGCAGGGTTTTGGCCAGGAGGGGTTACCAGACCTTCCTGGCTGACTTAAATATTGTCCCTTCAAAGTCAAGTGTTGGGGTGACCTTCCAGTCAAGTGAGCTATAAGAAAGATGGAGAGAAACAATTTGCAATGGTCTGGAGTGACAGGACAGTGCTGCTGACACAAAATACAAATGTTTATTTAAAAAAAAAATCCTATCCATGATTTAAAAATAATCAGAAGCCTTCAAACTCAAATTTTCCTGGAAAAAATGAGCCACACTAAATCAACACCCATATTCTATTCCTACAGGTAAGGTCAGCCCAGTAGTGCTTTAAAAGGTCACCTATGCTTGATTTATCCAGTAAAATATTTGGAGATTAATTAAAAATAAGTTCTTGGGATGACTTATTGAGAAAAAATCCCAAATCAAGTAAGAGGATTTGTTCTGAACTACAGCAAGATGGTGAAGTTAAAACTGAGAAAGTTGCACAACCAAATAAGCTGAGTTTTGTCCAAATTCAGTGTATTAAATTACAGTCATCTGGTAATGATTGTGAGCCCATGAGGTCTGCTTGTTACAAGGGGTATAGAAATAGCCTTCAACTCTGTGTCATCCTGGTGGCCTCCTCTGGACTCCCTCCAACAGTGGACACATCCCTTCAGGTCAGACAATTCACTCCAGCTCCTTTTATTCAGCCYTGACACACTGCAAAGCTTCGTTTTACTCTCACCAAAGAGCCTGAAGCAACCTTGGCTCTCAGAGGATGCATTTCCAGCTTTTAAGGGTCAAAAAAACCCAGAGCTTAAAATAAATACATTTCCTACATGTTGTGGAAGCACAAAAGCTTGTGYTTGTACACATTTACAAACATCCCCCAGCCCTGACCTGGACCTRTTTGGCATTTGAGCTTTTGTTTTCCCCAAGTCCAATTGTTTTGTAAATTCCGAGTCRGGTCGGATCAACAGCAAATTACAGCAGCACGATCTCTGCACAAGGGTAGGAAATTGCCCCGGGATTGTCCCTGCTTTGTCACAGGGTTCAGTGCCCTTGTCACACCGACCCTCGGTTACTCACAGCCTCTCACTTGCCCTCGGCAGGAAGGAAAGAGCCCCATCACTGAGCMAGCAGGAAAAGGAGGAGAACACGGGAGAAAAGGAAGTGCACCCAAAGTCAGGGATGGGGTCAGCGTCTCAGGGCTCACCTCTGAGCCAGCAGGAGCTCGCAGGCTTTTTGTGACAAATCCCGATTTAGAGGCTTTTACCGCTTTTTAAACCTCTCAACTCCCTCACTCAAAGTGTGAAAGCCCCGAGCAGGGGGGTTTAACTTCTTCCCTGAGSAGCTGCAGCACTTGAGCAGCGTGAGCAGGAGAATCTGCCCCGTCCCTTCCCTTCCCTTTCCACCCCACCCTCCCCGACATCCTGCTCCAGAGCTCTCCTCCCCGGCCATCCCGCTCCACCTCACTCTCGCCTTTCCATGGATTTGTGCTTCCTGCGCTCCCACGGAATCCTCGGCGCTGCTGGAAAGGCAGGAAGGGAACAGCAGGACACAGCCGACACTGCCTGGGGGTTTCAGTTTAAAAGGGACATCAGCGCTGTCACCACAGCAAAGATAAACAAGAAAAGGCTGGATCTTGGTTCCTTCCACAAAAATGTTTTCCCAAAAAGGRRAAAAAATATCCTTCTCCCTCTGCTAAACTTGACACCAGGCAGGGACACCTTCCACCAGTCCAGGCTGCTCYAAGCCCCMTCCAGCCTGGCCTGTGTGATACAAGAATGTAAAGATGMAAACTGTTAATTACAGAATCTGTTTCAGGAAGGGAAATCACAATCAACAAAATCAGGAAAATTACCTGGGTGGCATAAAAACTGCAATAAAGAATGRTATTATACCTTTATTGTAATAATTCTTTCCCTCACCTCAGAAAGCCTCAGAAATACTGAATTTCAAGTTCTGTGAAAAAGCGTTCCAGTAATAAAAAGAGACTTAAAGCTCCACAGGAGACAGTTTGAGTCTTTAACCAGAGTTTTGATTTACTTCCCTGAGGTCCCAGCCCAGAAACCTGCCCRAATACTCCTGCAGGAGCACAGAAATAGATTCCCAGCTGCACACACAAACACCCGTCTGCTTGGATGGTAACAGAGCAGCTCATTAAAAATCAGCTTTTTTAACACAGGAAGTGCTGCAGCCTTTTACATTTTACCACRCTCAGTCTCTCCAAAAGAGATGCTTCCAAGAGGAGCAAGGCAACAAGCCCACTTGCATCCCAAAAATCATCTTAAGGGAMTCTGGCTGCTTTCTCAGTTGATTTTCTTCATGTTACCAAGACATGACTATACTGGTTCCAAAAACTTCCCTAAGTGAGATTTATTTCAGAGATGAATGTTCTCCTCTGCTTCCTGTGCACAATTTTTGTAATATTTCAGCTGTGTCCCAGGCAAAGCATGTCTCGGGCTGYGCGAGGCTCTGCAGTTTTGGGAGGYGTTGAGTTGTGGTAACTCTGAGAAGGAGCTAACTGCGTTTTTCCAGCCATTGCCCGTGTTTGCTCTGATTGGTGKCAGGATCACACATCTGGCTGGAGCTGCAGGCTCCCTTCAGACAACTCCTGTGACCCCTTAAGTGTCCCTGGATCCCCTCAGATCCCCCAATTCCTCTCAAGTCCTGGCATCTCTCAAGAACCCCTGGCTCCCAGGAGAACCCACACCCCCCTCAAGCCCCCTCATCTCCTCTCAGAACCCCYGGTCCCCCTCAAGTCCCCCTTGCTTTCTTTAGGACTCTGGAACCCCCCAAATCCTCCTTGGACCCCCGAGAATGCCTGGTCCCCCTCTAGCCCCTCTGGCTCCCCTCAATTCCCCCGGCTCCCCTTAGAATCCCTGGCTCCCCTCCAAGTCCTCAGTCCCCCTCAAATCCTTGTGGTTCCTCTCAGAAYCCCTGGTCCCCCTCAAATTCCCCAGGTTCCCCTCAGTACCTGACACTCTTCAAATTTTCCTGACTCCACTGGGAACCTCATCCCCCTCAAATTTTCCTGGTCCCCCTCAAATTTCCCCGGCTCCCCTCAGTACCTGACACTCCTCAAATTTCCCTGACTCCCTTCGGAACCTCATCCCCCTCAAGCCCGTCTGGTTCCCTTCAATTTCCCCCGTTCCCTTCAATACCCCTGATCTCTTTCAAGTCCTCCCAGCATCTTCAAGCTCCTGGGTCCCCATAACGTCCCGGCTCCCTCAAGCTCCTGAGTCCCCTCGGTCCCCTTTAGTCCCCTCGGTCCCCTCAGCCCCCTGGTCCCCTCAACCATGTTCCTGAGCCATGTCCCTCAGTCCCCCGGTCCCTCAGCCATGTCCCTCACCCATGTCCCTCAGTCCCCGATCCCTCAGCCATGTCCCTCACCCCCCATGTCCCTCACCCCCCGGTCCCTCAGCCATGTCCCTCAGTCCCCGATCCCTCGCCCCCCGGTCCCTCACCCCCCATGTCCCTCACTCCCCGGTCCCTCAGCCGTGTCCCTCACTCCCCGGTCCCTCAGCCGTGTCCCTCGCCCCCCCGGCTGGCAGGTGGGAGGGCTGAGGGCCGGGCGGTTCGGCGGGCGCTGGCAGCGGGCGGAGGGCGGGCGGGAGCGGCGGGCCGGGCCCCGCTATTTGTACCGGAGCTCGGCCGAGCCCGCCCCAGTGCCGCACCATGCCGGGGCTCCGCTCGCTGCCGGGGCTCCGCGCCTCGCCGCCCGCTTTCCTCGTCCTGCTGCTCGTGCTCCCGGGCGGCAGCGCGGCGGCGCCGGGCGCGGGGCAGGAGCTGGAGCCCGGCAGCCGCTCGGCCGCGGCGGCGGCGCGGGTGGCTCTGCACTACCGCAACTTCCAGGCGGCATCGCTGGGCGGCCTCCGGGCGCTCGGGCAGGTCCGCAARGCGACGCTGAAGGTAAGGTGTAAAGGGACGCCGGGGAGGGTGCAGTTAACAGTAATTATTGTGTTGTTATTGTTAGGTAGAACTGAGTTTAGCGCGTTCCCACGCCGGGCACCGGCCGCCTTCCCGCATCGCTCCGGAGCCGCTGCCCCATCTTCAGGGACACCCGGGTCCCCTTCGGGACCGCTGTCCCATCTTCCTTTCCTCAGGGACACCCGGGTCCCCTTCGGGACCGCTGTCCCATCTTCCTTTCCTCAGGGACACCCGGGTCTCTTCAGGGACCGCTGTGCCATCTTTCTTTCCTCAGGGGGCACCTGACTCCTCTCCACCATCCCATCCTCAGGGACACCCGGGTCTCCTCAGGGACCGCTGTCCCATCTTCCTTTCCTCAGGGACACCCGGGTCTCTTCAGGGACCACCGTCCCATCTTCCTTTCCTCAGGGGACACCTGAGTCCCCACCAGGGCTGCTGTCCCACCATCCCATCCTCAGGGACACCCGGGTCCCCTCCGGGACCACTGTGCCATCTTTCTTTCCTCAGGGGGCACCTGACTCCTCTCCACCATCCCATCCTCAGGGACACCCGGGTCTCCTCAGGGACCGCTGTCCCAAAACCTCTTTCCTCATGGGGTCTCCTCAAGAATGGTTGTCCCACGGTCCCTCCCTCAGATCACGAACTTTATCTGAAGGCGATACAGTTCYCATGAGAAAATATACCTTAATCTTCCAAAAATCACGGGGAATTGAGGTGACAGGTGTCCCAGAGAGGAGCAGCTACCGGGGCAGAGCCTTCCCATCACGGGGAGCTTCCAGGGATGCTCRGGGTACAGCGCTTCTCCTCCTCCAGGTTTGGGGCTTTTTTACAGCTTGTTCAGTTTCTGAAAGCACAAGATCAGGCAAAAACTTGTGGGGAATGTTTGTCCGGGGCTGTAGATCCTGGAAGGAATGCATCGCCTTCCTGGAGAGCCGAGGGATGGGATTKAAACCCAGCCGTGCTGCCGGGCAGCTCCCAAAGCAAGGGCTGCTCGCTCTGGATTCCCAGTCTGGGGTGCCAAAGGCAGCATTGGATTCCACAGGATCCTTTCCAGGATCTKGAGATCTTCCACCACCTGTCCTGTGCAATTCAGATCCTCACTCCTAAACCTGAATAAGAGGATGCATTATTCAACCTCCCCATTCAGAAAGAMTATCCCACACCAACCATATCCAAACCAACCAGAAATATTGAGGATGCACTAATGCAGCCCTTATTTTATATAGACCATGAAGTGCAGAGCATGGCAGTGCTCATGGGACATGGGAATTTTCCTGTGGAATTGCTGCAGACACCTCTGACAGGGATTTACTGTGCCATTTCTTACTCTCCGAAAGTACAAGTGCTCCTTCTGTATTTCCTGGGCACTTTGCATATGTCTATATGTCTATATTTTCATATGTAAATACCAGTGCCTGTCTGAAAAATAAGTGAATATTTGTGGGGAGGGAAGGGGATTTTTCCATGTTCTATCAGCCACCTGCCTCCTGATACAGGAAGGAAAAGAAYTGGTTCATTACAGAGAAGTGAAACTCCTGACTTCCTCACGGTGCTGTATGCTGTAGGAGCTCCCTGGAACCACTCTCTGCAGTTTATTTCCCTTTTTATTTTTTTTTTGCACACTCTGTGAAAACAAGAGGAGAAATGCACTAGAAGCGGGCACTTCCTYCTTTCCTGTCCTCCCCTGGAAAAAAATGAAAAGAATTTCCTGGAAGGAATGTGCTCTATGAGGTGAAGGCAAGAGGCAGAAATGTTGGAGTTTTTTTTGTTTGTCTGGATTAAATTTTTTTTTTAAGAGGGCTAATTTCCTATTGGTTACTCTATTACTGGATCTCATAAAATCACGATAATTTTTTTCATGGAATTTAATAATGAGCATTGTAATTTAATACYAACTTTATTAGCCCACTAGCTGGTGAAACTGGTAATTGGAAACAGGACTGGAGACAGTCCCCAGTCTGCAAATTCTCTTAGATGGGAAGGATCTTTGAAGTTCAGGTAAAATGACACTCCAGGGTTTTTCTCTCCTGGCAACAAAATTCCAAACAAGGAATAATCCTTACCTTRCTGTTGGATGCAGGTGGCTTTGTGTTGTTCCTTCTTTTTTCTTGAGTGAGGATCTTCTAGGAAACAGCAGCTCCTGGGATGTTGGCAGCTGCCCTTGAAAATACATTTTTGATAAGAGAAAAGGTTTGTGCCAGCTGAAGATCCCAGAGTTTAAAGGGAAGCTGGAAATATTTCCAAACACTGATGGAGCAGTTTCCCATCCCAGGGAAATCCTAATTTAGGATTAGGGAGGTGAAGGGGAAAGGTCAGGTAACCCTGTGGCTAAACTGCAGCTAAATTTGCTTAAAGTGGACCAGAAAATCCAATTTTCTCAGTGAATATTTCTCGTCACAGCCTCACCTGGGCACAAACAGTGCAGTACCACAACTCTGCTCTTAATATTAGAAGTAAATTAAGTTTTCTACTTATTCCCAACAGTCAGGGCCCCACATTCGGGTGGGGACAGGGACAGCTCTTACTCCTTCCCACCTTTTCAGTGATCCAGGGAGAAACTGATCCCAGGGGAGAAATCCWGGTGGGGAAACAGAGAGGGGAAGAGATGGAAACATCCTGCAGCAYGGGGAGAGAGAGGGATCCTCCCTTTCCCTGCCTGTGGGGAGTGAGGGAAGTGCAAACTGATTGTGAACTGGTTGTAAACTGATAGTAAACTGCTTGTAAACKGATTCCTTGGGGCCTGGAATGAAGCTGCTCTGAAATTGCTGCTTTGGGCTTTCCAGGATGAAAAATCTGTCAGGAAAACTGCAGTAATCTGGAGCCCAGAAGTAAAAGAATCCYGTGACCCAGATATTGAGTGGAAAAATGAATTACTCACTTGTTTTCTTCTCGTTTTGGACGCTTTTATCTTTGGCTGCTTCCCTGGGGGTTGTCAGATATCCCTGGGCTCTGATCAACTCACACTCTGGGACTGATTTACAGCATTTTTGGATGAGAGTGGGAATTAATAACAGGAAAAAAAAAAGTTTTCCTTCAAGATTAAAAAGACTTTTATACATTTACAATTATTTYATGACAATTGGAGCTTCTCCCTTCTCCTTGGTGAGCTCAGGAAGCCTCAGGTGCTCACACCAGGCTAAATATTTGTTTTAGCTCTGTAGCACCACTTGGAAGCTTTCTAGGCAGCAGTAGTAGAGTGGTAGTAGCTACTCGCAGTACTGGGAGGGAGGAGGTGTAAATGAAGAGAAAATCTCTGCTTCAAACCCCACAGAAACACAGAATTCTGTGCTCTTTGAAAAGTCCTGCTGACTGTTTCAGCTTCTCTCATCTGCAGAACTGATAGCATTAAAAAAAAAAGTCTGCGTCACTGTAAAAATCCCCAAATTGAATACAATTAAGATTAGCAATAACACCTCTKGGGTAGATTTACAGCAATTAGAAACTTAGACTTAAATGTGGTGATTGCAAGAGATTAGAACCCTTCTTAACTTAATTTCWTTTTAATTACTGCTTCTTTGGTGATCCTGCATTTCAGAAGGTCAGTATTTACCATTCTGCCCCGTGTCACTTTGTCACTTGGAGGACAATAGTTTAGGCAGTGCACAAAAAAGGGCAAAAGGGGAGGAGGAGGATGCAGAGAAGAAAGAAATCATCAAAGTCTGAGCTCATCCYCTGTGTTTCCTCCACCTCCTTCATGGTGAGATTTGGCTCCACACTGGACTTGCCTCATCCTAAAGCTCCAGGAGGGGATTCTATAAAAGCACAGCAAGTGATTAAAACAATTTCTAATTCTACCTGCATTTTCCAACTCTGTGTAGGTACCACAGGCAGGTGCTGGGCTGAGGATCTGCTGTGGGTATGAAACTTCTACCCTTAATAAACTTCCTGGGGAAAAGTGTGCTGGGAACAGGAAGGCTCGAGGTTAGATAAATAACACACCCAGGTTAGCTTTGGGTCCCAATCTGCAAAAAGCAGCAAACAACCAGAACTGTATTTAAAAACCAAGGAAGGTTAAAAATCCGTGCTGTCACACTCAAAACTGGGAATTTCAGAAGTGACATTCTCTCCTGAGTGCTTCTTGCAGCACAAAAGGCTTTAATTCCACTGCTGGCTCCATCTTCTGTCTTCCAGGACATCCCAGAGTCTGGCCACAAGTATTACCTGCAGTTCAGCACTGAGGACTACAGAACTGGGGTGAGTTCCTGCTGCTCCAAATGGGTGTTAAATCAACTCCAACAGCTCCAAAACCAGGACCCCTCTGTCCTAAATGGATCTTCCACAATGGGAAAGCTTTCCTGCTCTCCCTGCCCGTCCCTGCTCCGAGGCTCACCTGAGTGATCATCAATCCTCAGGGATTTCTTGCTGAAGTCACTCGAGGCAACCAAGGGCCTGAATGGAACTGCACTGTGGCTCAGTGACAGTGTGGTCCTCATTATCCCTCTGTGGTCCTCATTATCCCTCTGTGGTCCTCGTTATCCCTCTGTGGTCCTCGTTATCCCTCTGAGATCCTCGTTATCCTGCTGGCCACACCCCAAAATGAGGATCAGGAGTTGACAGCTCCATGTTCTTTCCAGTTAAAACCCCCTCCATTCTCTCTGTCCCAGTTGTCAGCAGCACTTTGCTGTGCTTTTCCTTCACACACACACRTTTTGTGGAATCCAAATGATTTTCAGAACTTACTATGAAACCTTACATGATTTTTGTGTCAAGGCTGATACAATGAAGTCCCTGTTATCAATTAATGTTATTTTCTGAGCTCTCACAAACACATTTCYGAGATGACTTAGAGCATTGTCATGTCCTGAAAGCAGGACAAGCATTAATTAAAAACTTATGTTAAATCCCTTTAGCCTTGTGGTTTTAAACTCTTTCCTGAAAAAAAAAAGAAAATCCTTCTTGACACTTTCCTAACCCCTGAACAGCTTCATACAAKGAGTTGCTGGTAAATAAAATCTTTATGAAAGATTTAAACTCTCCCTTGACAGGAGAATGCTGGGAGCTGCCTGGCTACAGTGCTGTATCCAAAGAAAAGATCTCCTCCTGTTGTCAGCATCCAGTGCTCCCACACCAAAGACCAGAAGGAAATTCAGGAAGAGGACAACAGACTTTACCAAAGGATCAGGCACCAAACCAAACCAATCACTGGGAACAATATTCCAGGTATATTCCTCCAAATATTCACCTGTATTTCATTTTATCTTAAAGAGCAAAACAAATAGAGCATTTGGAAAGGAGACACAGTATTGACT
Source organism: Malurus melanocephalus (assembly GCF_030028575.1). Lineage (NCBI taxonomy): Eukaryota > Metazoa > Chordata > Aves > Passeriformes > Maluridae > Malurus > Malurus melanocephalus. The sequence continues at coordinate 314,081 of NW_026623892.1, read as the reverse complement.
GCTGCCAAAACAATCGCAGCTCCCCAGGGATTTTTAGGAGAACAAAGCCCCTCTGGATTTACCACTGGCAGCACCATCCTGTGAGGGTGGTTTGGGTTTAAAAGCAAGTCCACACCATTTTTAACTCAAGTAAATGCAGAATGTCCTCCAGGAATAACAAGTGCCCTAACCCACATCTCCCCAGTTGTGGCTGGAAATCACTGGGGATGATTAAAACAATTTTTCCATCCTGGAAAAATCCCATMTTTTCTCCCAGCTCAGTAAGGACTCCCATTGCTGTGGATTTTGGGTTTCTCACCCTGGGAATGGTGTCCCTTGGCAATGTCAGCTCTGCCACACTTTCATACCTCACTGGGACTGCAGGTTTAGCATCATCCTCCTCCCTCTTCCCTGTGACACATCCAAGGGAAGAGTCCCTCCCAGGAAAGGTGCTGAGCCAGGCAGAACCACACTGAGGTTCATCACTTTTCTGCTGAGCAGCCAGAATTAATCTAATTTTCTCTTTCTCCATGCCTTGCAGACAGCTATGGCAACATTGAGCCTGCCCTGGAGCCTGTGTGGGCTCTGGCTGTGGCTGGCAGCAGCTCCATCATGTGGGAAAAGTCCACGGAGACCTTGAGCTACTTCCTGGCCCAAGTGAAATCTGTGAAGCAGTGGGTGAGTGGGGCAGGARGGGAGCACTGCTCTGATGGGGGGATCCCCCAAATCCCAGGGCTTTCTCCTCTATGCTTCCAATTCCATGATCAGAGCTCATCTCACTCCATGGAGCYCTGCTCTCCCCCTTCCCTGAGCAAACTCAAGTGAATCAGAGCAGATGTTACAGTTCCACACTATAAAACTGCTCTTGGTAATCTTTTCTCTTTTGTACCTGCCCAGATCAGGAAAGATGATTTTGTTGAGTTTGACTACACTGTCCTGCTGCATGAAATGCCAACCCAGGTAAGGAGGTGCACGTGGGTAACCCCTCCTTCCAGCAGGAGATGGAAACCATAAAGATGATCCCATCTGTGTGCTTTGCAATCCCTTCTCCAGGAAATCATTTCCTGTCACATGCGCCTGACGTGGCTCCCTGGGCACCCTCTGAAAGTGAAACACTTCTGTGCTTCTGAGAGCCACAGCATGGAGGAGGCATCTGGAGCAGAATCAGGATCAGCTGCTGGGCCTTCAGCTGAAAAGGGAGCRAATTTTTAAGGGAAATCCTCGGTTTTACGGATATGGATCCAGTGAGCAAATCCTCGTGCTAACAGACCTGGAGCTGGGATCATTTTTCCATGCAAGTCAGTGAATGGGAATGCTTTCACTGATGTGTTCTGTGCCAAAATTCATTCCTGTCACTCCTCCAGCTGCAAGATTCAAGTTCTACATCTCTGCCTAAAATCTCTGCTACTCCAAATCCATACACACCCAGATCAACATACACCAGTTGATTTGATGTCACTAATTAACTGTTACTTAAGAGTTTGTAAACAAAGTTAATATATTTGGATTAAAATTGTGAGAAAAGTGGTAATCTGTCACTAAGAAATATTTGCCTTCTAATTTTTGTCACTTTTTGGCCTAGAATCGTGCTGATTTTTATAACTCTCATCTCCAATAAACCAAATACCATCACTCAGGGTCGAGGCTGGGTTTTCTTTCTGCTGCTGCTGGAGCCCAAATTTCTACCTTTGMTTTTACCCTGAACCAAACCAGAGCTGCAGAGCCAAGGAGGCCTCAGAAGGATGAATTCCCATGTTTGRGAACAGCTCTTCTGTTTTTCCTGCCACGTCCTGTCCCATCCTAAACCACAAAGTCATGGCTTTGTCCTTTCCACCAAATTCTCCAGCTGAATTTCCAGCAGAGCCACCACTGTCTCACCTCTGCTCTCTGGGATTGTACCAAACTGTCCCAAACTCATCTTTTTTTTCTCCCATTAGCCAGATTTGTGCCAGGATAAATGAAATCCTTCCCAAGAACATCACCTTCCTGAGGAAAACAGGCTCTAGGATGGCTCTTCTGTTTAACTTGGGGTGGTTTTCACAATCCTTGAGCTGTAACTGGGAACAACAGTTCAGGCATTTCACACACCAGCTTTCCCTGRATCTATTTATTTAGGCTGGGTGATGTCAACTTCCCAAATGTTGGGAGTTTCAGCATTTCCTTAAAAAGCTGGTGATTAAAATATTTTCTGCAATTAGGCCAAGAAAATAGGATGGATTTGGCACTTTGGGGCTCTGGTTTTGTCTCCTTACCTTTTTTTTTGCCACTGCCCTGCAGAGCTGGAACAGATGATCAGGCACTTCCCAGTCACCAGGGTGGTGGAACTGGCTGCTCACAATTTACAGCAATTAWGGAACTCCAGAGGAACTTCTGGATAAGAAGCAAAGCTCTTGGAATTCTACAGCAAAGTTTCCTGCAGCTGCTTTTAGGCCAAGGTTTCAGCCTAAAACCTCAAATCATACAGCAAAACTCTTAGGGTTTGTTTCTTTTCCAGTTCTGTTGAGAACCAGCACATCTGGCAGAATTCACATCACAACTAAACATAATAGAAACCCCATAAATATAAACCCCATAAATACAAATATAAACCCCATAACTACAAATAAAATCACACCCAGCCTGTTTCTGTCTTGCGTTCACCTCCAAATTTTGGGAAAAGCACTACATCTGCTTGTTTCAGAAATCTTCCAAATGGCTGAGGACCTGCAGGGCTTTTCTGGAAATGAATTCCAGCTGAGCATTCCCAAAAAGGGAATGCACTCGTGGACTTTTCCCAAGGCAGCACTGCATGGATACACCACAACTGGCCTGGGATCCCAGAGCAGCTCCAGGCCCTGACCAATCCTTTCCCAAGGTTTCCATAAATCATTTTCCCAGTTTTTCCATGAGGAGCAGCAGCCTGGCTGCTCCAGTTGTTCCTGTCTGGGAAGCATCAACCCCAGTGCCGTGCCAGGAATGTCACTGGGTTTGAACTGGAACCTCACTCCCTGGTTACTGGAATCTGCAAAAACATTTTCCAGCTGAGGAGGGCAGAGAATTCAACATGGACATTCTGGGAATGATGAAAAATGCAGAATTATGGGAATATCTTCTCACCTAACCCCCTTGTTTTGTCTTTGCTGTGAGTCAGCAAAGTCAGCTGATTCCTGAGCTGAGCATGAGCTGCAACACAGCCTCTGGATTGGGAGATTCTGGGAAAGGGGAATTTGGGTTTGATTTTCTAACATCCTCTGGATTGGGAGATTCTGGGAAAAGGGATCTTTGGTTTGGTTTTCTAACCCAAGAGCCAAAAGCCAAGCCCATGCCACGAATCCACACCACCAAGCCCATTAAATCCAACCCCACACAGTAATTTCATRTTGTTCCCAGCTTTGGGAAGATTCAATTCATACCAAAACTCCTGTCAGCTCTGCTCCATCCTTGTGCCACCAGTGAAAGTGGATTTGGTGACAAACCAGTTGCTTTGCCCAGTTGCTTTTTGGAGGATCCCGTGCCATTTCCAAAGGATTTGGAGGGGAAAATCCCATCTGTTCCCTGGAAGGAATYTGGAGCACCAAGTGATGCCCCACTCCCCATGCCTGTCCAGCAGCTCTCACCTGGCTTAACATTCCCAAAMCAGGAGCTAACCTAATTACAAAATAATGAGGTATCAAGTAAAAAATATAATTATTTTAATAGATCTTAATTAAGACAAATYTCAAGCCAAATCATCAGCCATGTTTTAACATCTATTTTGTTACAGCAGCATTTACACGTGAGCACTTCCATGGTGATCCCCTGGTGTTTTTGGCAACACCACAGAGAAAAAGTTTTGTGATAAAATTCCAAGTCCAAATCCCACTGGAGCCCACCTTACCCAGCCAGCCTGGGCTGCTTCCATGCCTTGGAAGAGGGAGCTGTTGGAGAAGATTGTGCAAAACTGTCCAGGGGACTCCAGAGGAATCCCCATCAGCTCTTGGCTTTGCCCTTTTTGGCAGGAAGTCTCCCCGTGGCTTCCAGGTATTTGTTGATGATTTCTTCCTGAGTGCTGGCTGAACACGGCTGGTATTTGGAGTATTCCATRGTATATTCCCCTTTTCCCTGCAGGGTTGGGAAGAGTGAAAGTGAGGATGGGCCATGTGCAACCCTGCTGAGCTGAAATAACCCCAGTGATCCTTCACAATYCCACCCAAACAAAACTCCTCAAGGATGGGAGAATTGTTTGGCCAGGAATTGCATTGCTCTGCTTTGATTTGTTCTCACTCCCTGCTGCAGGTGCTACGGATATGATGATCCCATTAACCCAAATTTACAAAATTAAATACATTTTAGCAAAAGGGACCTGGAGGACTCACCTCTGTGCAAGACCTCAGCTCAGTGGCATATCCAAACATATCATTCAGAGGCACCTAAAATCCAAACATATTTGCTTGTCATAAGGTGTTCTTTCCATCAATTTTGGACTATCATCTAATAATAATCCCAGTTATGACATAGTGCTGCCTGTAAATAGTTCTGATTTAATGATCTGTTGTTATAAAGTATCTGTTATTTTAATTAATTTATATTTGCAATGTGTTTTCAGCAAGAAACCTCAAAAATCTGGGAGTTTGAGTGCACCAGGAACCGGAATATCCCAAATTCAGTGAKGAGCCAACCAGCAAGGTTTGAGGGGTCTCCAGACATCCCTCCAAGGACAACTTGGAAAGCAGAAGGACCACAGTGTGGGGTTTGTCCTGAGCCCATCACCCACCAGGAAAACCCATGGAGGGACAGAAAAGAGGGAGCATTGAAGATGTGTCAATCTGGCTATAAATTTATCCATAAAACCGAGGAACAGGAGGGACAGAGAAGAGGGAGCATTGAAGTTGTGTCAATCTGGCTACAAATTTATCCATAAAAACTGAAGAACAGGAGGGACAGAGAAGAGGGAACATTGAAGATGTGTCAATCTGGCTACAAATTTATCCATAAAAACCAAGAAACAGGAGGGACAGAGAAGAGGGAACACTGAAGATGTGTCAATCTGGCTACAAATTTATCCATAAAAACAGTGCTGGAGTGAAGGAAAGGCAAGCAGAGGAGCAGTGAGCCCCACAGACCTCAGCATAGAGGGTGAAGTATCCCTCGGAGCCGTCCTGGCCCGTGATGACCCCGTGGCGCCGGTTGATCCCGGCAATCACCGCTCCCTGGAACTCGGTGGGAGCCATCACCTCCACGGCCATGACGGGCTCCAGGATCCTCACTGAGGCGTTCTCCATGGCTGGGGAGGAGGGAATAATCCATAATTAGAACCTGCTGCAATCCAGGTGCTCCCCTGCACTGCAGAAAATGCTTCATGGTTACTAAACATGGCTGGGTGTTTATTACATTGCTGAGGGAAAACCATCATCACCTAATGGAATTGCAGCTCCTTCTGTTCCTGAAGCCATAATCCCAGAAAGACCTCCAGGATCATCAAGAGCAACCTTGAATAGCACTGTGCCCACTAAACCATAGCACAAAATGCCACAGGCACATGTGGTTTGAGCACCTCCAGGGATGGTGACTCCACCRCTTCCCTGGGCAGCCCCTTCCAGTGTTTAACTCACCTTCAGCAAAAGAATTTCTCCTAAAAARAATTTTAAAATTCCTAAAAAAATTATTTAGCAAAAAAAAATTCTCCTAAAAAATTCCTTCAGCAAAAGATTTTCTCCTGAAAAAGGCCCAGTTTGACCAAATATTCTCTCCCGACCCTGTAAGGGTGAAGCTGTTGGTGTTGCTGTACTGAATTCCAGGAGAACAGGATTTCCTTCACACAACCACAGGAATTAGTGTGTATCCCTCAGAAATTCTATCAGCTCTTGTACAGATTTCATATTCTGCTCCATGTAAGTATGGGATGGATGGAGGGATGGAGGGATGGAGGGATGGATGGATGGATAGGGATGGATCAGGGATGGTTGGATGGATGGATGGACAGATACCCCAGCCAGCAGGACCCATCCCAAGGAGCAGCCTGTACCTTGTTTCAGGGCTCCCTCTCCTGCCCTGATGAAGGAGATCTCGTTGGAGTCCACCATGTGATGGGCCCCATCCTCCAGCACGAAGCGCACTCCGGAGATCCTGTGTCCTGACACCAACCCCTTCTCACAGGCTTCTCGAAACCCCTGTGAGGGACAGCTCAAAATCACCTGCAGGAATCTGCACCTCTGCAYTGTCAGCCTTTGGCACCTCCGTTTGATTCCAACACATTTTACAAACACAAATCACAGAGCGAGCTAAGGACAAGGAAAACTCAGGATTCTATGGCCAAACCCCCAAAAATGCTCTGTGTGGAAAGAGTTTTTGCCTCAAGAACAAGATTCCTTTAAGACTTCATGTTTTTTTTTAGGATTTGGCAAAAATCTTTAAGTGCTGCATCRTGGAAAAGAGAAAGAATAATGATAGGTTAATTGGTAAATTATACAGAGCAGCAGTCACAGGGGAGGGTAAAGAAAGAGAATTTGGGAATTGAGGCAGGAAATGCAGCTTAATTCCAGTTTCCTCCATAACTGGCCTCAGTAGGCACAGAAAAAGTCACAWTTTTTGGGGTTGGGAGGAGAATTGTGGGGCCACAACCAGGAGCAGAAGAGGCCGGGAAAAAGCAGCTTGAGCAGGAGGCTCTGAGTGTGAGAAAAGGAGGGACTGCAAGGGAAACAGAGCCAGCAGCCASCACCAAAGGAAACACASARCAGCTTCCAAACGAACTGGAAACCYCAGGAATGCAGGGMATGAGGTAAAACCCCACCAGAGTGATCCTGCTGGAGCACTGGGAAAAGCCTCCTTTGCTGGGGCAAGGCAGGCACAGCAAAGGTGGATGGTATCCCAGGAAACACCAACAATCAGGATTTTCTACATTATACACAAAGGTTTGTACCTTTTCCACAGCAGGCACRAACTGTTTGGGAATATTTGTGCCAATGGTTCTGTCCTCAAACTCCAGTTTGGTGAAGTCCTCTGGATCCAGGGGCTCCAGCACTCCRATCACTTTGCCGTACTGGCCTGCTCCTCCCGACTGCTTCTTGTGGGTAAACTCAAACCTAAACCCAAACAATCCCCCAAAACCAGGTTACTCATGACACAAACCACAGCTTTCTATGGAAAACATTCCCTTTCTCAGATAATTACAGACTGGTTTGSGTTGGAAGGGAGTTTTAAATAATTCCACAGTCAGGGATGCTTTCTGCTCTCCAAGGCTGCTGCAAGCCATGTCCAACCTGGCCATGAACGCTTCCAGAGATGGAGCAGCCACCAATTCCCAGGAAAACCTGTGCCAGGGCCTCCCCACTCTCCTAGGGAAGGATTTGTTCCCGATATCGCCCCTAAGGCTGTTTCAAACGCTGTTCGAGTCGGTCCGGAGGGATGCGCTGCTCCGTGCCGCGCTCCGTGCCCGCCCCGCCCGCTCCTGCTCCTGCTCCCGCCCCGCCCGGGCGCTTCCTGCGGGAGGAGGAAGCGGTTCTGTGGCTCATGGAGCTGCCTCCGAGCCATTTCCCGGCCGCCCGGGCCGCGGCTTTGGCCGTGGGGTACCTGCGGTACCTGCGGGGCGGCCCCGGGCGGGGGCTGGAGCTGCGGGAGCTGCGGCGCGCCCGGCGCCAGGTGAGCGGGGAGGGA
>NW_026623892.1:280345-304750 GCF_030028575.1 Malurus melanocephalus | reverse complement strand
TCTGATTTTTCTGTACTGCCCATCAGGCTAAAAAAAAGGCTGAATTTTAACCAAAAAGGAACCCACTGACCATGTGGTACCTTCCACTRCAACACCAGACAGTGCTGGAGGGACAAAAGGACATTTCAGTGTCACTCACAACTGAATAGCACAAGGGACACTCCACACCCCATCACTGCAGAAAGCAAATCCCACCCTTCAACATCCACAGAAACACCACAAATTTAATTTATCTCAAATAATCTCAAATCTCTACAGGCCAGACTCGGAGCAAACAGCAACTGCACTAAAAATCACATTTCAGAAGTGTCAATGACCCTGACTGTACCTGTATTAATCACAAATAATAACGACCATCACTAATTGTGCACCAGGACAGGACTGTGAGCTGCTCTGCCGAGGTGCTCTATCCCCTGGGCAGCACAGGCAGCGCTCCAGACGTGCAGGTCAGCGTGCAAGGAGAGCTCAGGAGCACACAGGAGGCAGATCAGGAATTCTACAACCGAATGAGGAGCCTGGAACAGGAGCTGGTGGCTGAGAACATCCCAGGTACAGCCACGGGCTGTGAGAGGGGTCAGCCTTCACCCAACCTGAGAGCTGCTGCTTCTCTTTCTCTGTCTGGGTTCTGCCACTCACAACTGCTGCATTTATGGCTCATTTTGGGATGGGACTGGAATGTTCTGGAAAACCTCTCTGCTCAGTCTGAGGGTGTCCTTGGCACTGCACATCCAACACCCCGAATGCTCAATGGGGTCTGCTCCCACCTCAGAGCCATCCCTGCCTTTGGGACGTTCTGGGATTTTTGTTGAGGGAAGGAATGGAGGAGAACACCCTGGAGGTGCCCAAGGCCAGGCTGGATGGAGCTTGGAGCASCCTGGGACAGSRGGAGGTGTCCCTGCCATGGCAGGGGTGGCACTGGGTGGGCTCCAAGGTCCCTCCAACCCAAACCATTCCGGGATTCTGTAAAGTGGAAGGAAAATTCTGGTGATGGAGCAGCTCTTCCACGCCCTGTGCCAGGCTTTATGACAGGAGGGCCTTGAGCTGCAAGGCCTGTGAGGTGATAATGTCCTGCTAATGGCTCTGTCTCACATCCAGTGTTTATTTTGGTTCCAGACAGCCACGGGAACATTCCCCCAGAGCTGGAGCCCATCCACCTGCTGGCCTGGGCAGCCTCTGGCTAYGTGATCTGGCAGAATTCCACAGAAAACACCAAGTTCCACCTTGCCCAAGTGAAACACGTGAAGCAAGTGGTGAGTTACCAGCAGGCACACAATCCCACACTGGTTTGGGCTGGAAAGGCCTTAAAGCTGATCCCATTCCAGCCCTGCAGGGGCAGGGACACCTTCCACAGCCCAGGGTGCTCCAAGCCCACCCAGCCTCCATGGAAAGCAGCATTTAAGAGTTAAGCAGTTGTGGCAAGGCCAATAAATTAAATGAATTCTGGAGATTCTCCCAGATTTTCTCTGCTCTATTTGAGAAAATCCATTCTGAGTTCAGAATAACCCTGAGGTGATCACAGCTTTAAAGTCACACAGGAGCCAGGAAAGAGCAGCAGCATTTAGTGTTCAGAAAACCTGCTCTGAACAGAAGTGAATTCCCAGGAAGCTCTGGGTATGAAAGACAGGAATTCCTTGTGAGAGCAGGATTTGTGAACGTTTTGCTCCCTCTGATGGCATCCTAGAGCACTTCACAGCTGCTGCAGGGCTGCTTAAAGGTTGCTTAAACCCCTCTTTAACAAATTTAAGGATAAAGAAGACAAAGAAATATTGACTATTATTAACCCAGCTGCCATCTCTCCTGGGTAATTTTCTCCCTTATTCCCTGAAAAATACACTGAAAAGAGTCTGTTCCAAAGGCCAGGGTGTATTTTGTCACTCAGAGTCCACAGCTGTCACCCACTGTAACACTGCAATGTGTTCTTATCCCACTGACAGTTTTATTTGGGATTATTTGGATTAAACTGACACCTTGTAGAACGAGGTGTTCCCATCCCAAAGAATTCCTGCTAGATCAGGTCTCTTTAAGGCAGGGATTAGCAGTTTTAAACTTTACATTCAGTGTCTCCAGTGCAGTTTGGGAGCCCACAGAAATTAATTTGTTATTTGTTACCAGGAGCTGCACATCAGGGAATTTTTGTAAGAACACAGGGAACTGAGTCACTYTGTAGGTGGGAGAATCCCCAAATTCACCCCTTTCCATCCTGTCTTTCCAGAAAAGAAGTGATGAAGACCTTCAGTTTGACTATGTGGTTCTGCTCCACGAAATGGTGTCCCAGGTAAATAATTTTATGCCTAAAAACTCTTTTTTCGGGTGTTGTAAGATTCCAGCTGTGTGAGCTCCAGCTCAGACAGGGATCTGATCCTACTYAGGGTCACCAGCCCTGCCTGTCTCGGTATCCCAGGGACAACAGCAGCAATTCCCAGCTGTTTCTGGGCTTTCTTGGGAATGGCTGAGGCTCAAACACATGGGCAGGGATGAAGGGAAGGGGCAGCTGCAGCATTTGGGATGAAGGGAAGGGGCAGCTGCAGCATTTGGGATGAAGGGAAGGGGCAGTTGCAGCATTTGGGATGAAGAGGAAGGGCAGATGCAGCATTTGGGATGAAGAGGAAGGGCAGATGCAGCATTTGGGATGAAGGGAAGGGGCAGCTGCAGCATTTGGGATGAAGGGAAGGGGCAGCTGCAGCATTTGGGATGAAGGGAAGGGGCAGCTGNGAAGGGGCAGCTGCAGCATTTGGGATGAAGGGAAGGGGCAGCTGCAGCATTTGGGATGAAGGGAAGGGGCAGCTGCAGCATTTGGGATGCTCAGCTCAGTTCCAGCTGAGCTGTGGGTGCCCCGTGCCCCAGGACAGCCCAGTACAGAGCCCCATCAATCCCAGTAACTCCCAGCAGAAACTGGCACCCAGAACAGCCCTTACATCCTGTGCCACTCTCCAGCAACAGTTTGGGATCTGAGTAAGGGTTTTTGTAAGAAAAACATGGAAAATTGGGCAGCAAAGCTTTGATTGTAATAATCCAGGGATGTCCCTGCCATGCCCTGCAGTCCCCGTTCCCCACAGGGTTTCATCCCTGATTTTCTGGGTGCTCAGAGGGCAGCAGGGGTGCTCAGAGTGTGTGTCCCCCACAGGAGGTGATGCCCTGGGAGGTGACAGTGCTGTGGCACCCCCAGCACGGGGCCCGAGTGTCCCGGGAGCGACGGCAGCACAGACACAGCGCGGGACCGGGGAGCGCCTGAGGGATCTGGGGTGACCTGGGGGGCTCCACAAAGGCAGGGACAGCACTGGCACTCAAACAAGGCACAGARACATCAAACAGGATTTTCCTGGTGTTTCTGATCCCTCAATTCCAAAGACACCTTCACTACACCCAAGGGAATTAACCCAACAATTCCCAGCAGGAATACTCACGGCACAGGGGCAGAGATGTTCTCCCTGAAGGCAACTTTGGGCTTCCCCATGGTGCAAGGACAACCATACTCCCTCTCCATTCGCTGCAGGGAAAAAAAAAACCACCATGAATTAGGGCTGTTCCATTGGAGCAATTCAGTGGAATTATTAATTTAATCAGGGTTAATGCTGGATTGATTTTGGGCGCTTTTTGTTGGGTTTTTAAATGGTATAAATGTTTCACTGTCAACCTTGTGTAAGAAATAACTTGAATTATTCTATTAAAGTAATGGAAATAATATTAATTATTCTATTAAAGCAATGGAAATAACATTAATTATTCTATTAAAGTTTCAGTTTTTCAAGGCAAAAGTCACTTTTTCTTCATTCTGTCAATATTTAAGATGCGTCTTTTGTGTTAGGGTAAAAAACAAACATCACTTGGAATAAAACAAATCTCTGTAACTATTTCCTGCTCCCTACACCAGCTTTTATTATGGAATGGTACATTTAAAGCCACAGAAATAGCACTTCTCTGCAGAAATTAATGATAATTAATTCATAATATTAATGATAAACAAAGGCTGCTAGAGCAAAGAATAGTGTTCAATGCACTTCTTATGCATTTGAACCAAATCCTAAAAATATTTCAGGCAAAATTTCCTTTTAGAAGCCTTCAAAACAGAACCACTGGAGAGAAAGGAGCATCAAAAGTTGACTTGAAAGTTAACTTTTCCCTGAGCAGCTAGAAGGAAGAGGGAGGAGGAGGAAAAGATGGGAAAAGCAAAAGCAGAGTCCATGGAATTGCTTCCCCACTTACCTGGGCGTAGATTTCCAGGTGCAGCTCCCCCATCCCAGACACAATGGTTTCCTTGCTCTCCTCGTCAAAGTGGATCCTGAAGGTGGGATCTTCCCTGGTGAAGCGGCCCAGGCCTTTGGAGAATTTATCCAGGTCATTCTGAAACACAGACACGAGCCAAGATTCACAACATCCAGGAGTGATCCCAAGGAAAAAGGCCTGGATTTTCCTACCCACTGCTGAGCATTTCTGCTCCTTGGGGTTATTTAATGAAACATTTCTATATTAAAGTGTTAATTATGATGTATTTCAAGTTGGAATTTCTGGCTGAGTGACACCATKCAAYTCAGCCCTGGCTTATCCAASRGATAAAATCCTAATTATTTGGGATWAAACACTTGGAAACAGTGCTCCATAAAATCATAAAGCAGCAAAGGGAAGGAGCTCAGGGAGAARAGGTTGATCCATAGGCTCCTACCTTGTTGGAAGGCTTCATAGCCACAGAAATAACAGGATCAGGGACRTGGATGGATTCCTGCARTGGGGAAGGGAGAGAGGATGGGAACAAATTACACCAAAATCCTGATGGTAACAAATKACASSAAAATYCTGRTGGTAACAAATKMCAGCAAAATCCTGGTGATAACAAATGACAGCAAAATTCTGGTGATAAATTCCAGCCAAATCCTGGTGATTACAAATGACAGCAAAAGGCCAGTGCCTCCCAGTGCTGAGGCAGCCAGGGCAGGGCAGGGCAGGGCAGGGCAGGGGCTCACCATGGAGATGTCTGTGCTGGTTTTGTCCGTGAACGTGTCCCCGCTGGCGCAGTCGATCCCAAACAGGGCACAGATGTCTCCAGCATAAACTTCATTCACATCCTGAGGGAAGAAAAATTCCTGCTCAGGATCCCTGGAAGTGTCCAGGGTCAGGCTGGATAGCTTGGAGCACCCTGGGACAGTGGGAGGTKTGGRWTAGGGGTGGGAATGGATCTTTAAGGTCCCTTCMATCCCAAACCATTCCAGGATTGATTCTGTCCTTCCCTGACTCACAAACCACACCTGGGCTGTAGAAGATCCATAAACACAGTGCTTTAAAGCTTGACCCTGAGCTCCTCTGGAAATTCCAGCCTGGCTGAAATGCCCTGCAAACTTTCTCCCTCATTATTCACAGGAGAGCTCAGCGTGGCTGCCAGCCTGGTTCAGCTCAGGATTAAACCACAAGAGGCAAACTGGTGAGGCAGCAAAGAGCACCGTGTGGTTCAGGCAGTCCTGAGGCACCCAGGGCATCACCCAGAGCCTCACCCAGGGCTGGCAGGGGTGCTCAGGGGTGCTCAGGGGTGCTCAGGGGTGCTCAGGGGTGCTCTCACCTCCATGGTGTCCGAGTGCATCCTCACGAGCCGCTGCACCCGCACCTTCTTGCCCGTGCGTGTGTTGTAGATGTAATCAGATTTCTTCAGCATGCCCTGGTACACCCTCACATAAGTCAGCTGCCCAAACCTGCCAGCCTGCAAGAAAATCCAAAAAAACAAACAGATCAGCTCCTTCTGGGAATCAACACCAGCTCCCAGCACCAGCTGCACTGACCACGTGTGGTTTGGATTTCCACACTGCAGATGGAAAGGGAGGATTTAAACAGCTTTCACTTGGCTCTGCAATGGGATTTRGGGTTTCCTGGACTAATTTTGTCACTCCCAAACCTTCCCAAGAGAGACACACATTACCATGGGATTTGGACAGCCATTTTCCATTGGAATCCTGAGGGGCTGCTATTTAGGTAAAAAACAACTTTTTGCTTAAAGCTCTGCCCTTTTCCTCTGTGACTCTCTCATGTCCCACTTTTTCCAAACCCAGGATTTTTCCCTGAAAGTATTCCAGTTAAGCCAAAAACGCACCAAATGGTCAAGTTTTAGTTAAGAAACCAGGAAAGGTTTGAGGTCCAGAACCCATTTTAAACTTCCAAACTGGCAGCATTTGTGGATTTTATGGTTGAAGCCATTTTTAAAATAAGTTACATTCCAACTGGAGTTAAATAGAAATATTTTAAACATGAACTGAWTTTAAAGTTCGTTCTGTGTGAGTTTTGGAAGCACTGCTGGGACTCTCCACAGCTTGTGGGAAGGAACAGAGTCAGACTCACCTCCAGTTTGAAAGCAAGGCCGATAAAAGGTTGGGAATTGTCACGAGCAGACTTCAACAGGAACTTGGTTTGGTCTTCAGAATCCCTTAAAAACAGGGATGAGAGGGGGATGAGGGGAGGAAGAAACACAGGAGACCCCTCTGAACATCTGCTGGCTCTGATGTTGGGGGTCCCACACCTTGGGGGGGTTCTGCTCCCAGGGGACAGGGACAGGAGGAGAGGGAACGGCCTCAGGCTGGGCCAGGGGAGGGACAGGGGGGACATCAGCAGGAATTTCCCCATGGAAAGGGTGCTCAGAGCTTGGCAGGGGCTGCCCAGGGAGGTTTGGATTCCCCATCCCTGGAGGTGTCCCAGGAATGGCACTCAGAGTTCTGGGCTGGAGACAAATGGAGGATTGAGCACAGCTCAATCCTGGGGCTCTTTCCCAGCCTTAGGGATTCTGGGATTCATGTCCATAAAATAAAACATTATTTCCACTTTTGGGATGTGCTGCCTCCTCCAGGTAGGCCTGGCTTTACGGGCTGCCATCAATTCCARAGAATTATCTCACAATTATTGTCCAAATGAACACTGAATGTGTTAAAATCCCAGCACAGAAAGTAACCCTCAAACAGGAGAGGAGCTGTGGGACTTGGGGGAGTTCATGCCAATCCTGGTGCCATCACTGGATACAAATGGTAAATGATTGTGGATCCTGTCAGGAATGTTTCCTGCTCTGAAACTATTCCATGGAATCCTGGGATGGTTTGGGAAGGGAAGGRACCTTCAASCCCRTCCAGTTCTCCTGGCTGCACTCACCCCTGGTTGAGAAGGGCATAGTTCTGCACCTCAGAAGGGTTGGGGAGRTATTCCAGGACAGCATCCAGCAGGGGCTGCACCCCTTTGTTCTTCAGAGCACTTCCCACCAGCACGGGGGTGAAGGATTTCTGCAGCGTCGCCCTTCGGATCGCCAGCTGGAAAACATCCCTGTGAACATCCTGCAGCACAGCACAGCCCCTGTCCCTGTCCTTCCTGGAGCAAGGAGCTGCTCCCACAGCACCCTGGACAACACCCAGCTTCCCACGAGGGCTTCCCACAAAAGCTGCTCCCCAGAATTCCTTCCAACACAAAGTGAAACCAAACTGGGAATGGGCGCTCCCTGGGTGAGGCGGTGACACAGAATTCCTGATGGATTCTTTGAGGAACAGGGGCCAGGCACAGAGACATTGAGGGGACAGCCAGCACAAGGGAGGTACCTTCAGCTGGGCAGCCGTGGGGATTTTCTCCTCCAGGAACAGCTCTCCCAGGAGCTCRTCAGCATTGGCCACGCACTCGATGAGCTCCCGACGCCGCTCGGCCGCCTCCGCGCGCAGCTCGGCCGGGATCTCCTCAAACCGCAGGGTCTGCCTGCACACGGGGAATGGGGTCATTCCCAGGGACAACACAGGGATCAGCCCTCCCTCCCTGCCTCAGAACAGCTTCCCCTTCCAAGGATCCTGGGGAAAATCCCCAGWGAGCATCAGCGCTGATCTCTGATGTGGGAGAGTCCTTCCCGCTCCTGGCAGGAGTTTGTAGGATCAGGAAAACCTCCCAGCAGCCTCCCCCACACCTTATCTTCATCCCAGAGAGCCCCACATCCTGCCAGATCCCATTAGGGAGCAGCCTCTGGCTTCTCCAGGTGGGAAATGTGGCCACCACCCCTTCCCAGCAACCAACACCCCACCCAGAGCTCCCTGCAGGGATCCTCAGCCCCAGCACAAGCCCACTCCCAAATTTCCAGAGCTGAGTTTCATCTCTGAAGAGAAACTACAGGAATTCCTCCTGCAAAGAGCAGCTCCAGCTGGAAAAGAAGCGATTTCCAGGACTGACCCGAGTGCCCCATCAAAGTAGATTGCTTTCTCTTCAATGAGGTCTATAATTCCTTTAAAGTTTCCCTCCAGCCCGATTGGAATCTGAACAAAAGCTGCATTGTGTTTCAATTTGGATCTGAAAAAGGGAGAAAACAGGAATTATTGAAGAAAAATGTCATTTCTGTATGTGTGCTCCAGATGGCCTCTGAGCAACCCCAATCCCACAAAACCCCTGGGGTTTGTCCTTTGGACAGGGCCCAAATCTGCCCATATTGAGGAAAAGCACCCAGTTGTGGTTTAGGTGGCTCCAGCCCTTGGTATCCCAAGGGAGCAGCTGCAGATGGATTGTTTCATCAAGGGAGAAACAACTCGTTCATGCATATTCATGAGTTCATCTCATGGACCAAAAGAGGCAGAGAAAGACAATGAGCAAACAGGACTCCAGGAATTCCAGCAGCACCAGGATCCCAGGAAAACTAAGAGGCTGCTCTCCTGAGACAGTTCCATCAACAAAACAAACAYCAGAGCCCCGCTCTGGTCACTGCAAGTCCTGGCTGACACCAATATTTGGGGGTTTTGRGACAGTGGAGGTTTGTTCTGGGTCAGATCAGGATTTAACCTCTGGTCAGGAATTCTCCAAAGTGCAGCTCCAAAGAGAAGCCTTTCCAATAGCACCAATAATGACCTGCCATGTGAAATTCAGGAATTTATAAAGGCCAAGAACCTGAGCTGCTGCACTGCTCTGGCCGGGTTGGAGCCCATCCTGTCCAGTTTGTTGATGAAGGTCAGGAAGGGGACGTTGTAACGCTTCATCTGCCTGTTGACAGTGATGGTCTGGCACTGGACCCCTCCCACGGCACAGAGAACCAGGATGGCTCCATCCAGAACCCTCAGGGACCTCTCCACCTCAATAGTGAAGTCCACGTGACCTGGAAAACAAATAAAAATAAAAATGATAAATGCACTGGAAAGGAGCAACAGCCAAGGGAATCGTGCAGATTTACAGGAGCTCCAGAGATGGAGCAGAGTCAGGGAATGGTTTGGGTGGGAAGGGATCTTAAGGCTCATCCATCCCCACCCTGGCATGGGCAGGGACACCTCCCACTGTCCCAGGCTGCTCCAAGGCCCAGKGTCCAGCCTGCCTTGGGCACTSCCAGGGAACAATTCCTTCCCAATATCCARTCTAAATTCCTCCYGTGAGAGTTTGAACCCATCACTCTCTGTCCTTGCAGCCAAAGGACACAAAGATGCACCCCATCCCCCATCCCTGAGCAGAGCACTCCCCAGGCTCAGGCTGCCCTGACCTGGCGTGTCGATGATGTTGATGTTGGTGTCCTTCCACATGGTGTACGTGGCTGCAGACTGGATGGTGATGCCACGCTGACGCTCCAGCTCCATGGAATCCATGACAGCGCCAACTCCATCCTTGCCTTTCACCTTAGGGAAATAAAAAGAGTTTAAGGAGTTTGCTAAGAATTCCCTGAAATGTCCCATTCCTGGTAGTGTCCAAGGCCAGGTTGGCCGGGGTTGGGAGCAGCCTGGGACAGTGGGAGGTGTCCCTGCCATGGCAGGGGTGGCACTGGAGGGCTTTAATGTCCCTCCCACCCCAACCCATTCCACGGTTCTGTGAATCCCCGTGCAGCAGTGATGCTGCATGGACCGAGCATCATCTCTTGAGCAGCACCACATGGAAGTGAACAATTCCCAACAAGTGCTCGGTGGCAGCTCAGCCCCACCTCGTGCATCTGTGCRATCCTGCCCGTGTAGAACAGGATCCTCTCTGTCAGCGTGGTCTTGCCAGAGTCGATGTGSGCCGAGATGCCGATGTTGCGGATCCTCTCGTTGGGAAGAACCGCCGAGGAGCAGTGTCTGCAGGAGCTCAGGAGGAGCTGCAAGGGAAGCAAAGGGCCCTGGGTCAGCCAGGAGCAGATCAAAACAGCTCACAGGACAGGGGTGGGACAAGGGGAAAGGGCCTCAGGCCAGGGGAGGGGCACGATGGACATCAGGAGGAGTTTCCCCATGGAAAGGGTGCTCAGGCCTTGGCAGGGGCTGCTCAGGGAGGTTTGGAGTGCGCACCAAGGAAGGGCTGGAGATGGCACTGAGTGCTCTGGGCTGGGGACAAGCTGGGCATCGGGCACAGCTTAAACTCAATGACCCTGGAGGGCTTTTCCAACGTAACTGATCCCAGGATTCACTGGCCCATGGATAAACTGCCAAACCGCTTCCCTAAGGCTTCTGTCAGTCTATGGCGAATCGGTCCCGTAAATCCGAGCGGCCTTTCCAGGGTCACCTCGGAGCTCTCCCCGCCGGTCCCGCTGCTCATTCCCGGTGTCCCATCCCCGTCCCCATCCATGTGACCGAGCGCTGCCGTTCCCGCAGCTGCCGCGGCCCTTCCCGGGCTGTTTCTCCGCCCTCCCCTCCATCCTTTCCTCTCCCGGCTCTGTCCCCTCGCCCCCCGGGCCCGGAGCGCTCCCGCCGCCGCTACCTGCAGGTGCCGCGGGCGGCCCGGGGCCAGCCCGGCCCGTAACACGCTCAGCATGGCCCCGGCTCCGGCCACAGCTCCAGTCACGGCCCCAGTCACGCCTCCAGTCACAGCTCCGGTCACGGTTCCAATGCCGGCTCCAATCCCGGTCCCGCCCCGGGTCGCTCCCGCCCCTTCCGGAGCCCCGCGCAGGCGCCGCGGCCGCGCCCGATCCCCCCCGGCCCCTCAGGGCAGCGGCGGCTCCGGGGCGGGAATGGGACCCGGGGAACGGCACAGGGAGATCCCACTGACCGCACTCCGGGATCCTCGGGAACGGCACAGGGGGATCCCACTGACCGAACCCAGCCCGGGATCCTCGGGAACGGCACAGGGGGATCCTGCTGAACCCAACCCGGGATCCTCGGGAACGGCACAGGGGGATCCCACTGAACCCAGCCCGGGATCCTCGGGAACGGCACAGGGGGATCCCACTGAACCCAGCCCGGGATCCTCGGGAATGGCACAGGGGGATCCCACTGAACCCAGCCCAGGATCCTCGGGAATGGCACAGGGGGATCCCACCGCCCCCAGCCCGGGGCACCCTCGGGTTGATCCCCTCAGGGATCCCCATCCTCACCCAGCCCTGGGGATTGCGGAATTCCCCAATTGCGGCCAGAAAGGGGCGGATTTCACCCAGCCCGTGGAGCGGGACGGAGCCCCAGGAGTTTGGGGATTATTGGGAATTAGGAACAACCGGAGAGCGGAACTCCCTGGCCAGAGCCAGGCCTGAAGTGCAGGGAAAGGGGAAGACAAGCTTAGGATGCTGGAGGATGGCTGGGACACAGGGTCGAACATGTTGGTAAACGTTAAAACAATATATTCTCCATGGAAAAACAATTCCCCAGGATTAGGATAAACCAGGTACTGTCTTTTACATCAGCAAAGACTCCAGGAGCAGCTCTGAAGCAGAGTGAGCCTGGCCCTCTCCACACCATCTCCTTCCATCGGTTTATTTTTTTGTGGTGAATGCATGCTTATCTCTGGAAACAGGAATTCCCACAGAATCCCACAATGGTTACCTTCAATCCCACCCCATCCCACCTCTCCAAGGGCAGGGACAGTTCCCACGGCCCAGGTGTCCTTCACTGCATTGTTCAGAGTAGACCAAACAAAACAACACCTGAGTYCCTCTGTGGTGCAGAATAAACCAACAAAGCCCATCAATAATAAATAACTTTATTCAAGAATTGCAGTTTCAGGTGATTGTACAGAGCACAACTCGTGCCTCACATGGAGAACAGTCTTGGCTGAGCAAAGGGRTCTGTGGGGAATATTCACCTCTTCCCACTGGCATTCCAAAACCYAAGGATGTGCTGGTTTGGTTTCACACAAAAATCCGAGTTGTCAGGTGAATTTTCCATTCAACAGCAGCGCTCCAAGATTCCTGCTCAAGTTCCAACATAGAAAACTTTGCTGTTGTTAATTACTGAGAAGATGCTCCAATAAATTATTGCAAAATCCACGTTGTCTCCAGTGTATGGGAAATGAGCCCCCGGGTTGTGCTCTGACTTTMGGGGGTGTCAGAGCCCCCCCAACCCCTACATATCTTCAGTGCTCATTAAATGGTTCATMAATAATTAAATTATTGCCATTAATATTGATCACATCAACTTATTGCTACTGATACCTCTCTAATTCAGGAAGAGACCACTGCAGTAACAAGCAAATAATTGTCCTCCCTCTTCAGAGCTCAACAAAAGTGCAGCTGATTGCATTTGCATATTAATATACATTCATTAATTAAAATTAAATAATCTGGGAAAACTGCAAGAAGATTAAATATGATTTAAAGGCTTTTTGGCTAAACAAATATTACTTCTAACTGAAAACATCCTATTTTCTTTTATCATACAAAKAGTGCTTTTTAGGGCTACATTATAATGAAGACATGAATCTATGTAATGCTTTAATGATATTAAATTAATTTATATGATTTCATGTTATTTAATRTACAGAAATTCTTTATGTTACACCATGGGGATAATTCTGTGTGACAGAGCACCTGAAATACCAGGATTTTCCTGCTCTCAGACACTGTGGGCTCTTCTAGACTCAAATCAAACACAGATTTAGGGTCATTCTACACTCAGTAAAACAAAGAACACAGTGAGGGGAGATGGGTTCCTGTATCCAGAYCTCTCCTGGCTCTTTAGAACACAAGAAATGGTGAAATCATTCCAGTTAAACTCATTTCTCCCACATATTTTTCCCATGAATAACTCCTAGCTGTAGCTGATCTCAGGACACTGTTAATTACTASAGGGTAATTAAAAGCTGCTACAGACAATCCTCAAATGAAAAATGACAGGCCAACTCCAAAGAAAACATACAAAGGATCAGGAWTACAAAGTTGACAGTTCAGGCACAGGAAACGAGGTGCAAGCACAGCTTATAAACATCCAAATTCTGATAAATTGAAAGTATTSTCATATTTCAGTATTTCCTCCACCTTCAAACCAAGGTGAATGTGGAGATTCTGTAACAATTTACAATTTTAAAGTGATAGATAAAAGTGCTTAATAGTGTATTCAAATTCTATTAATTAACCTAGAAACTCAACCATTATTTCAGCAACCCAAAATAAAGGAAATCTATTTTTCTGTGCAACTTTAAAGTGGGAAGGAGGAGCTGCAGTACCAAGCTTAGTAAAGCCTGAGATTGATGCAGCTGGAGCAGAAAAATTGCAAATCAAAGCTGTTTTGAACAGAATCASAGCTGATCCATAAAGTGCTTTTAGGCAGATGGTTTTTAATTGACTGAGGAGCTGAAGTGTTAATTGAGGAGCTGAGGTTTGACAGACATTCAGAAGCAGGAGGAGCAAAGGCACAACACAAAACAGAGATTGGTCACAAATCCGGGTGTATTTGTACGGACACGAGCGCTGAGCACCATCAATCTCCATCCCCAGGGAATGGGGACAGTTATTTCCTGGAGCTCTTCAGGGGAACGTGTGTTCCTTTCACACTGAGAGCTTCCAAAGAATCCTTGGGCATTCTGGATCCTGGAGCTCCAAGTGGCTTCTCTCTGGAAAAACAACAAYCACGATCACAATCTCCATGGAAAAAGGAGGGATAAACCCTCCAGCTCTCCCTCAGGTTGCCAAGGCAGAATTGGCTGCTCATGACCACCATTGCTCTAGAACTGGATTTTCCTTCTGCTGCTGGAATTGCCTTATCCTGGAGGATAGCAGGGAATTATTTTTTACCTTCTTGATCTGTTTTCCCTGGGACTGTAATGGGTACTTCTGGATCTTGGAGCTTCCACGGCTCCTCTGCTTCGGCAAGGCCTGAACTTCATGATCTCYCTCTGCCACTCCTCATCAAAGGTGTCAGCCTCAGCTGAAAAACAGATACATTTATTGGAGATGTTAATAAAGACAGGAAAAACATTTAGGGATTTTGAGTTGTGATTTTAAACTTTGTGCTCTGCAGTTCTCCATGTTTTTGGGGATCTGTAAAAGAGATTTGGAGACTTTCATCCTAAAAGTCCCTTTTAAGATCAAACTGGAGCTTCAAAATCAGTGCAAAACAGTGTAAAGCCCATTAACTGCCTAGAAAGTCCWACCTTCATCCATGTTGATGAATTCTTGGTTCATCTCCTCATCCCCAGTCTTGGAGTTCTTGCATTTTTTGATGACATGWGCCCGATCCTGGAGGTGGTGACCAATGGCCATTTTCTCCAAGCCACTTTCAGAATCCTTCATTGCTCTTCTTGTCTCCTTAACCTGTTTGAAAAAAAAGGGAAATGAGTGTTTTTGCAACTAAAAATTAAACTAAAAGACTTCATGGAATCCCAGACTGGTYTGGGTTGGAAAGGACCTTAACTTAAAGCCCATCCAGTGCCACCCCTGCCATGGCAGGGACACCTCCCACTGTCCCAGGCTGCTCCAGCCCCATCCAACCTGGCCTTGGGCACTGCCAGGRATTGAGGGGMAGCCACAGCTGCTCTGGGAAGAATTTCCTCCCAATATCCCATCTGAACYCTGCCCTCTGGCAKKGGRARRMMWTCCCYCYYTTYCYKKYMMYYCMRGSCCYTKRSRRARGKTWWTTTTYTCCCCTAATARTTTTATATCTTTYCTTTCAAAAYGTCATGTTTTYCGGGCTTTTCCAATTCTCTCATTTATTGTGTTGGTTCAAAGCACACCAGAAAATGCAAATCAAATCTATTTTCTTCTCCCACCAGACAGGAAGACGAGACAACACCTGAAGTTTTTTAATTGGGTATTAATTACTGAGGGGAAAAAAATCTGTCTGAAAATGCTACAGAGCCAAGTCTCCAACACTCTCCTTGGAAACAGAAGGAGCAACACCCAAAGCCAAAATTCCCAGCGTGAGGAACAACCAGTGATGAGGCTGTGGTGTCGAGTGGCCTGACCCCCAGGCAGCCCCTATCMCAGTGCCCATGGTATTATTAGAAGGGCTGTGATAGCTGAGTGTGTGGGGCTGGCACACCTTCCCAGCCTTCAGGGATCACAGCAGGGCTGTCACAGCCACTGCCAGGGTCACATTCCCATTCCCAGTTCCCGGCAGGATTACACACRACAGCTGCAAGGCAGCTCAGGCTCCCTGTTATGTAAGTGCCTGGGCACAGGGGGTGATTTCAAGGCAGGGGTTGAGTAAATAAATCAGTGCCTCTCCTGGAGTTTCWGTGGACAGGAAAAGGATTCATTACAGCACAGAGGGAGGCACTGGAAAATTGCAGCTCTGTGCTCTGTTTTTCCAGCATTGGATGGGTATATCATTTATTTTGGGGTGTGCTTAAAGCATCAAATGRCAGGGAGGGAATCAGACCTTTAATACAGAGCAGAGTTTGAGAGCCCTGGGTTTTCCCAATTTCCTTTGTGCAGTCGGGAAGGTCGGGCTCTGCTCCCAGGGAACAGGGACAGGAGGAGAGGGAACRGCCTCAGRCTGGGCCAGGGGAGCAGCAGGGGGGAATCAGGARGAATTTCCTCATGGRAAGGGTTGTTAAACATTGGGAGGGGCTCTCARGGAGCTTTGGGGGTGTCCAAGGAASGACTGGATGTGGCACAGGWSGGGGTYGGGCACAGGTTGGACTCGATCTTTTCCCACCTCAGCAATGCCAGGATTCTGTAAATTCTCAGAGGCACTATCTGYAGTAAAAGCAGCTGGAGGGCACTGGTTTGGTGTGGCTGCCCCTCCATGCCCAGGGTTACTCACCCCTCCTGGAGCCGTGCGGGTCTGGGCTGAGGCCTGGAACACTTTGGGAGGTTCATCCCCCACTTTGGAATAGGTCATCATGGAGGAGGAGCTGAACGAGTGCCCGTCTGGCTGGATGGACAGGTCATCCTGCAAAGCAAGACAGGCCCATTAATGCCACCYAAACCTTGGGGACAACAGGTGTTCCTTACTATTTTATCCTGGAAAACATCCCTCCACAAGATTAACCCTCCTGGCATTGCATTAAACTTCATTTTATCTTCAAAAAATAAATTATAAACACAATCTAATATGGGGAAAAAAAAAATTCTTACTCTCTCCTTTAGTCCCACTTCTCCTGGCAGTATTTTCTGATGAATATTTTAAATAACTGTCACCCTCCAGTACARTGAATTTGAGAACAATTTTTAAAAAGAACTCACAAATTTCCTCTGCATTTCCAGCATGTTGTTCCTCATGTTTGACATCATCCTRTCCATTGCAGAAAATGGATCCCCAAAATCTCCATCCTGCCARAAAAAAAAGGAAAATAAGACTCCAGTTAAAACAGTCTCTTGASTCCTCCAGTCCTGAAGCTGGTTTGTACATGCAGTTTCAACTCAAAAAGCTTTTCAGACTGCACTTCACACACAGACAAGCCAAAATGCATTGTTTTAGATTAAAAATTGAGGGAGCTGGGTTAAGTTGGAGATATTGGGAAGATGAAAGGGGAAGATTTGTCACTCAGATGTCAAACTGGCMACACAATGAGTTTATTTTACAAATATGTTCATTGGATATTCGGATTATTTTAAAAATGTGTTCATAAACCTTCTGACCTCACCAGCTTCTGCTCTGAAAGTCCTGTGTGACCCTTCAGGGCTTACTGAATWAACTTTACTTAATTAAATAAATTAATTTCCAGAGATATGTATTTTGAAGCTGCAAACTTCAATCTGCATTTAAGCCCAAAACAAAGTMAAATTCAATATAGAAAATCTTCAACTTGTTTTTTGAGTACAAGAAAATAGAATTCTCTGGGCAAGAACTCTGATGGATGTTTTACAGGATTCCAGCCCCCCAAACTAGAGGTGGAAACCACCTCAAGCCCATGTTTCCAGGGGCAATCCCATCCCCAAAGGCTGTCTGCCTTAGCAGGGATTATTCTATCCACATCCAAAGATCAATGCCCCAGGAAGGATTTTTTTCCCTGGATTTTATCATTCTCAAACTGCAAACAGCACCAAAAGCAGGACACAAGCACAGAGCTCAGCCTCTGCCATGCTCTGGTTGTACACACAGCTTACACAGCAGCTACTCCAGGGATACTAACCCCTCTCCCAAAGCCTGCAAAGGGCAGGAGGGAGAAGCTGGTGCCCTGGAAAAAAAAAGGAGCAAAATCTGGAATTATTATCAGGAACAGCAGATATAACTTTTATACATAGCAGGTGACACCAAACATTTCCCATCAAATCAAAATCCCTCAGGAGGCCTTTGRTAATTAATGAAGCAGTGCCTGGGTCTGTGGAAATAGAAATCTATTTATACTGATGATATCAGACAGTGCTGAGTGCCACCACATCTAATAAATATGAGTAAGTGTGTGTGAGAAGCATGAGAGGTTGGGGAACATTTGGCCACTACAAGAACCTTCACACTAAAGGGATTGCAAACTTCAGCCCCACCCTGCAATGCTCCACTGCAGCCAGGAGCAGAACCCAGCAKGGAAAGCTGATTAAAATCAACAAATTAACAACTCCAGTGATGATGAGTGTCCCTGCATGACAGTGGGATCCTGGGAAACACAGGGATGTTTCCAGGAACCCAAGATTGGGGAGTCAGATAAGGCAGGCACACAGAGGGGGTGCCACAAGGAGCAAACCCTGTGCAGGAACTTTTAGTGCAAAGGGAAGGAATTCTCCAATTCAGGAATATCTTTAGGAACTGCTCAAGTTTCTGTCAGGACAGATCTTATAAACTGTTTTAYAATACTAAAAAGCCATTAAAAGCTGTTCAACATTTGCCTGACACACAGGATAATCAGATATCCCAAAAACCCTGATTAACAATTTCTCTTAGTATGTTTTAGCCATTCCTGCTCCTCCCCTAAAACCTGAACTGCAAATGGACTGGACAAAGGAAAAKMAGTTTCAAATCTGAATCCTACAGKGACAKACATTGAGTTTTCCAACTAATTTTGTTCCTTTTAAAGCAGTTTTAGGCCTGCTGCAATTTAATTAAACTCAGAACTACAACACAATAATCACTGTAAGTAATTTGAATGAAGTCTGTTTGACGTGGCAGCAAAGATCCACCTTTTCCTACATAAAAATCTCATTTTAAGGGTTTAAATCATTTMTGGAGGAGCAGTTTGGGATTACAAGGCAAAGCAGTGAGTGCTGAGTCCTGTGTGACATCTGACAGCCCTTCARTGGAACATGAGGGACATCAAAAGATGCTGGGAAGGTTTGGGCAGGTGTGGAATTCCTTTGTGCCTGTCAGACTAACACTGCTCTTGTACCTTTAACTTCTTGCTGCAGCCACAGACAAAGGGCTTTTTTTTGGCCTCTCATTTGTCCCTCGCTGCAGGAACAGGGACACAAGCCCTGAGCTTTAAAGGTGAGGTCTCACAGGTTCATTTTATAAAGGAAAAAACTGCTCTGGTTTTAGGCCCCACTGATCTGCTCATGCCCTGATGAGATGCAGATCCTAGATCTGCCAGGAACTGGATGAGCAGGGGAAGGAATGTGCCAGTTCCCCTCTGGAGGTGCAGGTGCCAGGCTCTGCTCCAGCTCTGTCACCTGCTTGTGTCCCAACGGTCCCCTCAAATCCRCTGGGATTCATTAAAGCAAGAATGAGGCAGCTGCTGAATGTTTGGAGGGAAAGGACTCAGCTCCCAACGTTTATCCTCTATAAATACAGCTCCAGATAAGGGGCAATATCATTACCCTGCATGCCCACAGTTGAAAAAACACTTAAAATGAACAGAGATCATCATTTTCACATCGTAACACACAGGAATATTGTGTTTCACAGCAATTTCCTACAGGTTTATATCTAAGGGATACAATCAGCCCAAATTCAGAGCGTGAAGTGTTTACCCCCAGCTGCAAAGTTGAAACAGGGTTTCAAATCCATGGATAGACACTCCTGAGGTGGTGAAACCCAGGCTGGCATAAATCAAACATAAATAGCTACACACAGGGCACTGAAGTGCACAGGGAAGCCATAAATATAGCATGGGATTATGGAATGGGTTGGAAGGGACTTGAGAAGATCAGCTGCACCTCCTGCCAGGGCAGGGACACCTTCCATGGCTCCAACCTGGCCRTGAACACTTCCAGGATGGCAGCAGCCACACCCAGACACCTTTTAAAATCCAGTTAACATGAAAAGGAAATGCATATGAGACATTTTTAGTGCCTTTGTGTAATAGAAATATGTAATATATATTAAACCAAGCATTAGATAAATGATCATTTGTTCATTAAATGTTGTCTATTTGATGACCAACAAAACCCAGACTCCTGCTCAGCCCTGCCAGATGTTTCTCAGAGATAAGGAATGTGCCGTGAAGGATCCAAGAGAGGAGTTATTCCCATTTCTGGGAGGTTCCAAGAGCTGAGCCAGGCGTGTTTCCCAGGCAGTGGCCGTGCCACGGAGCAGTCCTGGAGCTCAGGGACACTTACCCTGCGGTTGCCCCTCAAGGCCATCTGGGAGTCCTGCTGTGCTCTCCTGTCTGCTCTCCTGCCCGCTGGTTTCTCCCCCGCCTCCGGGAGGCTCAGGAATGGATCCCGCCCAAAAGGCTCGGAGAAGCTCCTCATCATCTGCCTCATGTGCTCATGGTGGGCAGCGAAGGGATCCCTGCACAACAGAGGGTTATTCCATGGGATGGACAATGGCTTTTTCCAGCTCCAGTTACACCATTCCACATGGGCCTTTATCCAAAACCTTTAACAGGACCCAACTGAGCAATGTCCCATTCCTAATGCACTCTGATTCTCCCTTCCCATCTTTAACTTGAGTGTTTGGGATCTGTTTTCTCTCGGCTACCCTCACTGTTCTCCTACACTCCTGGATGTCCACTTTTCCATCCTTTCCAGAATTATCCCATTCTCAGCAGCATTTTTCACTCCAGCCTATGTTTAATACCTGCCAGAACTGTAAAACTGAYCTGTGTTTTATTTATCACTATTTCCACCTCTGACACCTGACATTAAAGGAATTTATTTTTTATTTTCCCCCTCCCTTTTTCTGTTTCATCTTCCAAAACTCCTCATATCCCACTGGATCCCCACTCCTCATCCCTCAAATTTATTTTCCTGGCACTTCCCATCCTACTTTTTCTTCTCCTTGTCCCACATGCTTAAAAATACTCACTTATCCTCCAAAATCAGACCRATTCCATCTCTTTTAATCATCCACTGCTGCACCTTTGCCTTCCCTCCCCACAAATCCTGTTCCCACGTCCCTTTCCTCTGCTTGGGAAGAAGATTCTCACTGGCTTTTTGTTTTCCTCTAACTTCCTCTTCTCCCCAAAAACCAACAGAGCCTCACTGGTATTCCCAAAGCTTGGCTTGCAAGGAAAACATTGCTCAACTTCCCAAATTCTCCAATTTGGACAAGACCTGATATTCCTAATTGAGGTCAAAAGAGGAGCAAAGCAGATTTTTTTTTCTGAAGCACAAAGTATTGTGCTGTTGTCTAAGGGCCAGGCTGCAAATTAATGATTCCCATACAAATTAGCACTTCCCACACAAATTAGCACTTTCCACACAAACTAACATGGCTCATTTCCYCCCTCCATCTCATTCCCCTCTCTGCTATTCCACAGAAACCCCTTTATTAACAGTAAGAGTCACTCCCAGGTAGGGTTACTCAGGCTCCACACCCCTCATCCTCCTTCCTCTCAATTCCTGGCTCTTCCCACACCCAGGACATCAGAGCCTTTCCCAGGATATTTCATGAGGAAAAGCTTCAGGCTGTTCCTGACTTCTTTCATGTCCACTTATCTCCTGGACAGCTTTTCTGCTCCCCACCCCTTATCTCCAGCCCCATGAAAAGCAGTTCCCACATCACGTGGCTGCTTTGATCTTGTGCCAAAGTTACGTTTCGCTTTTATTTTTTTTCCTTTCCAGTGAAAAAGGCAAACACGAGTCTGGGTTCATTATCAAACAAGGTTTTTTAACATAAAAATATCCCTTTAAGGTACACCCAGACTTCAACTCATCCCAAAAGTGATTTTTAAAGTATTTTTGTGTTGTTGTGGAGCAGCCCCCACCCTGCTCCCAGCTTTGGCTCCAGCCCAGCTGTGATAAGGAGCTCACCCAGACATGTCCCCTCACTCCAGGATGAAGAACAGATGGAAAAAGTCCTGGCATGAGCCAAGGGGAGGGAATCACTGGAGCATCACCATGGGATGTGCACAATTCCAGCCGGTCTCAAACCTCACCCAGCTTTGGTTATCAAACACAAAGAGCTCCTTAGTACCAGGGACAGGGCAATCAGCTCAATCCTGGGAATTAGGATAGGCTTAGGAACAGAAAGGAAGGCTCCCAATTCCCAATTTGCCATAAAAAGATTGCTGCTGAGCCTCAGAAGAAACACCCCAATTTTGGTATGATCTGGAGCAGGGCAAAACCAATGGAAAGGGAACAGAAAATCCRTTTGGAAGACAAAGTTTCCAAGGAATTAAACCCCGATGGCTCCAATGACTGAAATTCAAACTGTAATTATGAGAGGAAGAGGTCACCCTGACACAAACAGAGATGAACTGAACAAGGCAAATCACTGCAGTGGAGATGCAGGATTTTAGGATCCTTGCTCCAAGCACAGCTTTTATGGGATGGCAGCAGGTGTAGAACACTCTAATTCAGCTGTCTTTGATCATGTCTCTTTTAAAATCTGACCCTTTTTGCGGGGAGAAGACATTTTTGATGAGAAGGACATGATTTCTGTTACAGCATAAGAGTGATGAGGAGAAAGCATGGGGTTCCACAAGGGGTTTGAACCAAATTTGTGCCCTTCATGTGTTAAACACAAAATTATTTTAAAAATTATTCTGGATGGAGATAATTTATACACTTATTGTTCCAGCAAGCAGTCTGCAGTAACAGAATTTTGTCTAATAYGTATTAATGACATTAAACATGCAAATAGAATGTTAATGCTTACTTCAGTGCATGAAAAATCAGCCMTAGAACAATTAATTCCACTTATGATTTTTGTAAACTGCACTTGGTATTAGATATAKTTCCTTTTATTAGCTATTAGAGGTAAGTATTGGATTCTTTTCCCCTCTCAGGAGTTATGTAAGGCTGAAATTGCAGATTCCCTCAGGAGAGAACACCTGGCACAATAAACAAAAGCTGTGCTTTGGAGAATTAAATCCTGAGTGTGCACTTGGCAGGGAAAACACAGCTCCTGCCCTGTGCAGAGCTCCAGGAATGGATCCCAGCACCTTTGGGTGAGTGACTGGTGCTTCCCTGGGACAGCTGCTCACACTGGGGGACTCTACCCCAGGCTCTATTTCCAGTTCAGCATCAAAACCTCTCCTTATGAGGCAACTGGAGCCTATTATGACACTATTTTGGAAGCTAATCTTATCTGGGGTAATCAGCTCATTTCCTTAACTCTATGCAAAACAGACTGCCAAGCACAGTGCCAGGAAAATGAGTCTCAATATCCAGCTCATCTTTCACACACACTCCCTTCCTCCACCTCCTGCAATCCTTTTTTTCCCTACCTCAGTGCCTACAATAACAAGAGATAAATTAATAAATAAGCAACTGCTATTTTAAACAAGACTTAATTTCCATTATTAATTTCCCGCAGAAGATTTGCAAAGGGATGCTTCCTGCACAGAACTCAAGAGTTGTTATAACAGGATGAATATTCCTAGAAACCAAGTGTACCAATCCATGTGGCAGAGTTTTGGGAATGATCCTGGAATGTGCTGGAGCTCAGCAGGAGATTCCCCTTTAGGCAGCCCCAGCCAGAGCTCCCCGTAACCAGGAGATGCAAACAAACCACACCACAGGGCCTGCAGCTCCCCTTCCTCACCCACCCCTTAGCCTGGCTGCTCAGTAAATTCCTCACAGCTTTTTAAAAATATTTAAAACAATTATCGAGGCTCTTCAGAGYGCTCTGATCTCATTTTCACCTGCTACAAATTACAGATTCTGASCAACAATAGCAAATGGGGCCAGAGCAGGTAACTCAGCCGTTCTGGCTGAGGGCACAAGTCTTTGCACGACTCACTGCTTAGATTCAGATTCCAGTGGCAACAGAAGATTCCCACAGGGAATAAACTGAGCTCAGACTTGAACACACAGACACGACCCACCACTGTGCTCATGGCATGGAAATAGAATCACAGGTTTGGGCTGGGAAGGATCTTAAAGATCATCCTGTTCCACCCCTGCCATGGCWGGGGCACCTTCCACTRTCCCAAAATGCTCCAAGCYCTGYCCAACCTTGAACAATTCCAGGGATCCAGGGGCAGCCACAGCTTCTCTGGATAACCTGTGCCAGGGCCTCATCTCCCTCTCAGGGAATAAGAACAAAAGCCATTCTGCTGAGCTAAARCACCCCCATCCCCTCGGGAAARGAGCACAAGCAGACAATTTGCCATCCGTGCTCTCACACACACGCTGGCAAAGTTTTAATTGAAAAACACGCGGTGTTCTAAGTAGTGCTGGCAYTGAGAAGAGTTCAGAGACAGCCTGCGGCTAAGTAATTAATTAAATACCTACATAAATCCGGATGAGCTACACTGCTCAGAACCTGCACTTAGGAAACCCAAGAGCAAACAAACTCAAGGATCTSCAGCCAAGGAGGTGAAGATCCCCCTGTATGAAATGTGGATTAAGCTCTTCCCGGCTGCGAGGGGACACAGACTCAAATCTCGGCTATTGAACCTCGCTGGGAGCGTTTAACCCCTGCGCGGCTTTAGGGCGGCTTTAGGGCCGGCWCCGGGAGGGGCCGGGTGCGGACAACGGGCGGTTAAACGGCCCCGGCACCGACCCTTTAACCGGGACAGACCCCCCGCTCCTGGCCCCGGCACCGAGCCCTTTAAACCGGACAGAGCCCCAGTTCTGACACCGAGCCTTTAACCGGGACAGAGCCCCAGTTCTGGCACCGAGCCTTTAACCGGGACAGAGCCCCAGTTCTGGCACCGAGCCTTTAACCGGGACAGAGCCCCAGTTCTGGCACCGGCACCGAGCTCTTTAAACGGGACAGAGCCCCAGTTCTGACACCGAGCCTTTAACCGGGGACAGACCCCCCGCTCCTGACACCGGCACCGAGCCCTTTAATCGGACAGACTGCCGGACCTGAGACCGCCACCGAGCCCTTTAACCCGCCTGGATTCCCCCGCTCCTGACACCGGCACCGAGCTCTTTTAACCCGCACCGATCCTCGGTCCTTTAATCCGCCCCGATCCCATCTTTAACCCGTCCCAACACCCTGGTTCTTGCACCAGCCCCGACCCCTTTAACCCGCCCCGATCCCATCTTCTTCCACCCGCACAGATCCCTTTAACCGGCAGCGATGCCGTGTCCTCCCACCCGCACCGACCCCC
>NW_026623892.1:262114-278009 GCF_030028575.1 Malurus melanocephalus | reverse complement strand
CAGACAATTTGCCATCCCTGCTCTCAGCTGGCAAAGTTCTACCAYTGAGGTTGGGAAAGTTCTCCCAAATCCAAACTTTCACTGAATCCTCCCTCTGATGATATTCCCAAGGTTTGCTGAGGGGTTCCCCCTTTATTTGTTTCTCCCRCTAAAACCAGGAACTCCTTTCTTTTCCCTGTGATCCCATGGGAATGCGGGCTGCAGTGGTGAAGGAGCTCATTATGGGATGCAGGGCTGGGATCCCTTTCAGTGCTCAGCCCCTCTCAGCTCCGTGGCTGCTGCAGRTCCCGTTCCTTTGTGAGATTAAAAGGTTCTGTAAGAAACTCCTCGTGCTGCAGCTCTGCCGGCCTGCAGGGCATCTCCACTCCATTAATGATTCCTGCCTTCACAGAGGAAAACTTTGCATAAATGAGATTWCGGTTTCTGCTGAAACCTGCCAACTCGTATTCATCTGCAGTAAATATTATCTTTAATTAAAAGTTTTAAGGTATCTTGTTCCTGAGCTAATGAGATCTACAGTGATTTCCCTTAGGAATTAATTTACCTTCGTAATTCTTATTCATTTTGGTGATAGGAGTATTTAAATCTGATCCAGACTGCAGAGCTTTGTTGAGCACATCCAGCCAGAACAAAAGGTCATTTTGCCATATTGATGTTCTGTTGGTATTTATAATTCCCTTGTTCTCTCTCCATCCCAAAGATCYCTGTTTGGGCTCCTGCCCCAAACATTTCCTATTAACCCCCGAGCTCCTCTTAACTCCTCATGCTGAGAGGTTTTTCCCCACAGCCATTTCCCTYTGGATTTGTGTTTTCTGTTCCCTCCAGAGTCAAAATCAGTCCTGGTGATGCTGCAAGAGACTCTGATCAATTTATTTACATAAAATACACTAAAATCCGTGGAAAACACTTGGGGTAACTGCTGAAAACCACGGGAACATTTCAGCCTTTCTGCCTGGGGAATCATCCACACCAATTCCTCCACAAGGATTGTTTTGCAGCAGCAGGGATGCTTTTAACACTTGCAGGTGAAAATTGCATTCCTGCACGTGTTTAACTGGGAAAAGTGCCCAGATGGGCTGGGACAACCAGAGCCAGACCCTTCCTAARGCTGGACACAATGCTGCTGGCCAGATTTAAATTAATTCCTTATCAGAACCAAGTGTCGAGGTTCCCTTGTTTTAAACATAAATACAGATGCAAATTAGAAAGGAAATTTCAAAGGAAATACCTGGTTTGCACACACAAAGAAGAAACTGAGAGAAAAGGAAGAATTAATGCTCCTCAGCTCATTATCAGCTTTTTCTGTTGAAATTTGATCTGAATCCTGTGAGYCTCCTCTGAAGATGCTGGGTCTGACACGGGTGGTTTAAAAGGTGGGTAATTAATGACCCTAATGATGAAAATGGAGCAATCAGAGCCAAGCTGGCAGTGTTGACCAGAGGTGGTTTTGTTCTGTCTCTGATGAAATATAAAATCCCTCTTCAGGACCTCCTTCTCAGCCTTAACTGAATAAACCTTAACTGAACCATATTTTATATAAGATGCAAACCAGGAGAAGACAATTCCTGCTTTCTATAGGAAGAAATTCACTTTTTTTACTGTTATTGCAAAACTTTCCATTTCCCACCCAACAATTTGTGTTTAAAAACCTCCCCACGGGCACTCTGCAGCTCACTTTGTGTATAATCAGGAATTATCCCTAAAAACTGCTCTGGTGCCTCTGCAGCTGATAAAAGGAGTCACTTGGAGGCTGCAGGAACCGCTGACCCTGAACTTGCAGCACCAAAAAAGGGGAACAGACACATTTTGGGGCCGAGCTATAAATAGAGCTGTCACCAAGTCCTGCCTTTTATAACTCCCTGCAGCCCAAGCTTCCTCCAGCCCACACAAATTAGAGATTATCAATTATGGATGAGTTAATAAATAATGCTGGCAGGGCAGCAAATCCCCTGGGAGGGCAGGAGAGATCCTGGGCTGTGCCAGGGTGCTCCCACATTTCCGTGCCCATAATGGCCCAGCAAAGCAGGAAAATCAGATTTTTGTGGTGTCTCTGTGAGGAAGCTGAGAATTGGTGACAAATACCAATATCAAACATCAATCTGAGTGCAAAATACCAATAAATGTTGGAGTTGCCTCACTGCATTATCTGAGATGTCCCCATGGTGTCTTCTTTAGGATTTTTGGTAAGGAATGTCCCCAAGAGCTGGGTGTGAAACACTGGCACATCACTGCCATTCCATAATCATTCCTGAGACGTTCAGGATCAGCTTTTGATTATTTTTAAAATTACTGGGATGTTGCTTTTGAAGTAATTGAACAAAACAATAATCCATTGGGGAGTTCCTGAGCTTTGGGCTTTCAGGAATTCCTGGGCTCAGTTTCCCCTCCTGTGACCCAGCATTTCTGCTCATCAGCCCAAATTTTGTGACCTTCCTCTTCTCCTCCTGTTTTTGTTGAGCTGAGAAAAATATTCTTAAAAACAAACACAAGCAAGAGCTGGCTGCAGTGGGAGCTCCATCATCGATTCCAGGATCTGATCCAAACCAAGATTTGTTCAGATGGGCTCTGCTGCCATCGTGGGCAGGAACTATTGATGGGTGAAGCTTGGGGACATCCAGGAGYAGAGATCCTGCACTTTTGGGTGCCWTTTGGGAKGCTTTTCCCAGRGAAAATCYRTCTGAGGTTCRTGGTGAAGGTCATCAAAACTGAGCCCAGGTCTGGCCACGGCCTCAAGCTGGAAAATCAGACAAAAATACAGAAAGGATAAAAACTCCCATGTGGGCAGCAGGAACTGCTGGAGCTCCCAGGATCCCTTTTCCACAGGGATCCAACCTGATTTTCCTGTGAGAGGAAAGGAGAGGCTCCTTCCATCCCCATTTGAGCCCATCCAGCCCSGAGGGTTTGTTCAGCTGCTCTGGAAGGGCTCCCCCACCTCAGGAAAATCCCGTTAATTCCACATTCCCATCAGTCCTGGATTAACTCCACACACGAGTTCCCACACCTTGGGGTGTCCCAGCTCAGGCCCTGCCCCATCTCAAAGCATTAATTGCCATTTCTAATCAGCAAGGCCAAGTTTCACTGCTCCCTTCACAACAAACCCCAGCTTTTGTTACACAGTCACTTTTAAATTCCTTTTCTTGCAGCCCCAAACTTCCAAACAYTGAGCTCTGTTTGCCCACCTAGTGAGAGACAGCAGAGTTATTAAAAAGAGGGGTTTTTCCAAATATTTGAGGGAAAAATGGGAGCACTTTGGGGCCCCTGCTCCCTTGCAGCAATGTCAGGAGCAAGGTTGAAGGAAACCTGAGAGGGCTCAGACAGTCTGGGCTCTGTCCCCAGCACTTCTGGAGGGATCAGCAGTTCCTATTTCCATTTCCCAGGCATTGGCAGAAATCCTCACTCCTTCCCAGGTGGGCTCAGAGCTGCTCTGCTCTTCCCAGAGGCTGAAGGGTTTTTTTTKKTKKTTTTTCTGGAGCTGATTGCAGCCCACGAGTGACATCAGCTTCTGTAAATGTGGGATAAAAGCAAGGGCTGCAGGGAGAATATGGACATCAATATTTGATTGAAATGTCTCCTCAGCTCCCAGCTGCCCAGCTCAGTGATTTCAACAAGGCCTGAAATGAGATGACAAGAATTTATAACAAAATCGAATTAAATTCAGAGGTACAAAATCAGAGAATCCTGGAATGGTTTGGGATGGAAGGAGCTTAAATCCCATCCAGTGCCACCCCTGCCATGGCAGGGACACCTCCCACTGTCCCAGGCTGCTCCCAGCCCCAATGTCCAGCCTGGCCTTGGGCACTCAAAGGGATCCAGGGGCAGCCACAGCTGCTCTGGGAATTTCATCCCAAACCCTCCCCACCCTACAAGGAACAATTCCTAATTCCCAAAATCCCATCCATCCCTGCCCTCKGGCAGTGTGACCCCATTCCCTGTGTCCTGTCCCTCCATCCCCTGTCCCCAGTCCCTCTCCAGCTCTCCTGGATCTCAAGTGGTGAATATTTCAACCCTGGTTAATGATATTTGTAGGGTTTTTTATCCCTCCCAAGCCCAGGAGCCACCCCAGGTGTGGGTTAAACGCTGGGATCCGGGTGATCCCTGCTCAGAGGCTGCTGCAGTTCAAGAATCCCACTGAAAACAGCTCCCTGTTGGCACCTGACAATGGCAAACTGTCCCCAAACAGGGCTGGCTTTGGGGTATTGAGGGGACAGGGCCATGGGGTGCTGCAGCTCCTGACCCCAAGGGTTGGCTTCGGCAGCAGCAGAAACCTTCCCGAAATCTGGAACCCAAAAATAACCACAACAACCCAAATAATAACCACAATAACCCAAATAATAACCATAATAATCCAAAACCCAACAATAACCAGAATAATCCAAATAATAATCATAATAACCCAAATAATAACCACAATAACCCAAATAATAACCAAAACAACCTAAGTAATAACCACAATAATCCAAATAATAACAATAATAACCCAAATAATAACCAGAATAGCCCAAATAATTACCACAATAACCCAAATAATAACTACAATAACCCAAAACCCAATAATAACCATAATAACAATGATGATGATGACAATAATCCCAATTTCCTCCTGTTTCCAGTGGGGCTGGGAATATCCCAGTGCCCATTTYCACTCAGCTGGGATTATCTAAATGCTGTTTCCATTTTCTTTCCAGCTCCTGCTCCCAGCTTTTCTCCAGCAYATCCAGATGTTGATTAATAAGCAATAAATAATAAATAAACAAACCCTACTTTAACTTGAAGCCTATTTACAGACCAGTTTGTAACATTTTCTGTTAYCCTACAGGGCTGCAAGTAAAAGGAATCATCCATCCAATAAAAGCACCAAAATTATCTAAGAAAAGGTGGAAAACAGGAATTTACACCTGGACCTTCCATGGACATCCAACAGTTTTTATTTTCTACGAAAGAAACATACAAGGCATTTAAAAAACACAGCAATGACAAATATTTATCAAGTGAAAATACTTAAATGAAACAAGGAAAACTAATTTTTTCCCTCTTCTTCCCACAGGCAAGGCCTTGGAATATTTTAATGCACGACCAAATCAAACAAACACTTCATAAAGGAGTAAAAATGTATCAGAATGCAAGTTTCAGACATTTTTTTCCTTTGACATTTAGGATCTAAAATAAAAAAAATCAGACAAGCAAAGTCCATTTCCAGAGTCAGCCTCCATTTTTTATCACCACAGGTCTGAGAACCAGGAGAAATAATCCCAAAAAGCAGCTTCCCAAGGGAAAGCTGGTGCAGGGAGTCCATCCAGAGCTGGGGCTCACTTCTCTCCTCTCCTGAGGGAACAGTTTTCTCCCAGCTCTGCTGAAGAAATACCTCTGGATTTGATTTGATTTGATTTGATTTGATTTGAATTCCTGCACTTAGCTGGATGAGAGGCAGATTTTTGACGAGGTTTATCCAGGCTAAATTCAGATGTTCAGATTAATCTTTCATTGCTGGAAGTCCCACGTGCCTGGGCTCAGAGCAATCCCTGGCCAGCTCCAGGGTGTCAATAATGACAGAATTCCATCATTCTGGGCAGGATGAGCTGGGTAAAATTCCCCATTTGGAGCTGCAGCAGTGGCAAATGTTCAAGGCTGAGTTTTCCACCCCGAGTGAGGAGCTGGGAGCAGATGGATGAAAACATCCACGGAGGGAGGAGATACCTCAGCCCACACCAAACAGAATTGCAGGGAAGGGAGGAAAATGGGATAAAAGGGACAGAAGGGACAGCAGTGCTCCCCACTCCCTGGATCCCCCAGGGCAGGACACCGAGGGGCCCTGGATCCTCCCTGGAGCCTCCCTCCTCCACTATCTCCCACCTCCCACCCACTTCTGTAAAATATTTGGGGTTAGAAGGTATAAAATGGTGTTTTATGGGCTGCAAGGTGTTCTCCAGCAGAGGAGTTCCCTCCAAAAAAAAAAAAACCAGGAAACACCCCTGGCTCTGCTGCCCTGCCTGGACAGAACATCCCTGGTACCCAGGTGAGTAGCACAGAACACCCCTGTTTTTCCAGCTGAAACCCTCCCTGCGTCCACAGCTCATCAAAATCTCCTCCAAGAGACAAAGGGAAC
This sequence comes from Malurus melanocephalus, assembly GCF_030028575.1. Lineage (NCBI taxonomy): Eukaryota > Metazoa > Chordata > Aves > Passeriformes > Maluridae > Malurus > Malurus melanocephalus. The sequence goes on along the minus strand of NW_026623892.1, from coordinate 271,906 downwards.
GATGGAAGGTGAGAACTCCAGGTGGGAAGTGGTCTGGGATGGTCCTGGAAGCTGTCAGGCCACGGGGCTGCCCATCAGCCTTTCCTGGCGGAGAGCAACCAACCTCTGGAACCACTTCTGCTCTGCTTCAGCCTTCTCGATGAACAGCTGGGCACAGGGAGAAGGGACAAGGGTTGGCACAGGGAGAAGGGACAGGAGTTGGCACAGCTCAGCAATCCCATGTCTGTGATCGTCTCTTGAAAYGCCCCACGCCCCTTTCAGGACCCAAAGGAAAAGCTCAGGGGGTTAAAAGGTAAAGGGCATCTAAAAATATCATTAAAAGCAGAGATTTTTCATGGAATCCTAAAGCAGTTGGGCTTGGGAGGGGTTTGAAGATGATAATCATTGGGAAGTCAGGACTCCAGAGCAAGTTCATCCCTGCACATTGGGATCTCTGCTCTCTGTGTCCATGTGCACAACTCACACTCAGTCCTTTACTCCTTTTAACTTCCTAATTCCTAAAAAACTCCATGCAAGTCCTTTCCTTTCCCCTAAAGCTCTTCCAAAGGAATTTGCTGAAGTTTAACCACAACAATTTAAAATAATCTCCATTCTGTGCTGTGTTTAAAACTTCTCAAGTTGGCAAAACGGGCAAGTTCAGATTTTTCCACCGGGCTGCCAACTACAGAAACCAAAACCAATTTGCCCTGAATTTTTATTGAAAGGGATTTTGATTCCCCTGTGATACATTAATTTGATTTTGCTCTAATTTAATCTGTGTGAACTCCCTGCTGGCTGTGGGAGGAGCGGGATCCCCTCACTCTCCAGAACGGGGATTTTAGGAGGAGCAGCACAACCCCATTCCCACCCCAGGGCCCGTCCCAAAGCTCAGGATGGGATCAAATCCCCTCACTCACGTTGGGATGTGCCAAGGAATTGTCATCCTGGTATTTGATGGCCGTGGGGATGTTGGCAGCTGGGGATTCCTTCTCAGGAGGTGCCACCTCTGTGGCCGCCCCGCTGACGGGCTCGTGCTGCGGCTCAGGAGCTTCTGCCACCTGGAAAAGTGAAAAACACACCAAAATCAGAGTGTTTTAYCCCAAAATTCACAAATGGGGCAATGCAAAAACCCAGAACTTAGCTGGAAAGGTAAGGAATTGGGATTGGAAGGTATAAAATGGTGTTTTATGGGCTGCCAGGTGTTCTCCAGCTGAGGAATTATCTCAAAAAAAACCCAGGAAACGTCCCTGGCTCTGCTGCCCTGCCTGGACAGAACATCCCTGGGTATCCAGGTGAGCCAGGATGGACATTCCTGTCTGAATGTACCTTTTGGGAAGGAAAATGTACATTTTTAGGAGAAAAATGTATCCTTTTGGAAGGAAAATGTCCATTTTTGGAAGGGAAAATGTCCATTTTTGGAAGGGAAATGTCCATTTTTGGAAGGGAAATGTACCTTTCTGGAAGGGAAATGTACTTTTCTGGAAGGAAAATGTCCCATTTGAAGGAAAATGTCCCTTTTTGGAAGAGAAAATATCCTTTTTGGAAGGAAAATATCCTTTCTGGAAAGGAAATATACCCTTTTGGAAGGAAAATGCACCTTTTGGAAGAGAAATATAGCTTTTTGGAAGGAAAATGTAGCTTTCAGAAGGAAAATGTCCCTTTTTGGAAGTGCAATGTACCTTTTCGAAGGAAAATGTCCCTTTTTGGAAGTGAAATGTACCTTTTGGAAGGAAAATGTCCATTTTCGGAAGGGAAATATCCTTTTTGGAAGGAAAATGTACCTTTTTGGAAGGGAAATGTCCCTTTTTGGAAGGGAATTTACCTTTTTGACCTCCTTGCTGGAACGGAAGCTCTGTGGGACGAAGGCGTCGCTCTCGATGGCTTCGATTTCCTTCACTCGTTTCACCTGGTCCAGGAGGGAGGATTGGTCTGGAATGTGGGATGGGAAATCAGGAATCAGTGGGATCCTGGAAAATCAGGAATCAGTGAAATCTGGGAAATCAGGGATCAGTGAGATCCTGGAAAATCAGGAATCAGTGAAATCCTGGGATCCAGACCTGTCCCAGCCATGCCTGGAGCAGATTTTGGGACACATCAGGAAAAGGAAAAGCTGCTGGTGCAATGCAGCCCCAAATCCTCTCTGTTAAAGGGAAAATTTTGAGTGAAAGCACCGGTGAAGCCATTGCTGGGAACATTCCCAATGCTGAGTGAGGGATTTGTGGGATAAATGGGGAAGGGAAACTCCAGGGAGAGCTCAGAKCCCCTTTTGGGGCTCCAGGAGAGGGATTGGGGACAAGGGATGGAGGGACAGGACACAGGGAATGGGGTCACACTGCCMGARGGATGGGATGGATGGGATTTTGGGGCAGGAATKGTTCCCTGGGAGGGGCTGGGATRGAATTCCCCAAGGATGCCTCATCCCTGGCTGGATCAACAATAACTGCAAATGTCATTTGAACACCAAAATCTGCAGGAATTCTTGTGATGCCACCCYAAAAAAACACACACACAATGGTGAGAAAGAGCAGAAAATCAGATAAAAGTAAAAGAGTCAGAATTCTGTGATTCTACAAATCTGAAAAGGAAAAGAAACAGAGAATTCTGATTCCACAAATAAGACAAAAGGAAAAGAAACAGAATTATATGACTCTACAAATCAGATAAAAGAAATAGAAATAGAAAACTCTGTAATACTACAAATCACAAAAGAAAAAGTAACTTCCCCGTGAGCTCAGCCTAAAATATTCCCATTTCTTTTCTTATGTTTAAAGACAAAATTTATCCCACTCGGAGTTTTCAAATCAATGAAACAGAAGCATTAAATGACCAATAAAACCCATTAAATAAAAACATATTTTAAATATTTCTTGGATAATCTTGGGGTGTAAATTTTGTATGGATTTGTTGCTTATCCATAATCCTGACCATGAACATGAACTTAAAGAGATTTTTTCCAGCAGGTCTAACTCCAGAATCAAAGCAATGACAATAAACCTCAGAAATTCCTCAGAATCTGTTCCTTCCTATTTTACTAATTAGATTTCAGGGGGTTCTTTTAATTTTAAAGTCGAACACGTTTTACATAAAAWGCTTTGAAATACAGAGAAAAAGTTGCTATTTTTCCCTGCTCTTTTGAGTTGAGGATTAAAAGAAGGAAACACCCCCAGATCCCAGCCTAAACAAACAGCTCCAGCAGAAAACGCTTCCCCTTTGATCCCATTTTATTTCGGGTTATTGGAAGTGATATTTTTATCCAGCTGCCTTTAGAAATGTGTGTTTTCCAACAGAACTGGGCTTTCACACATCCCAGGATTTTTAATTGATCCCAGTTTTACTTAAGCTGCCCAAACGGACAAATTAAAAAGAAATTAAGTTTTCCCCAGACAATTCCCAGTGGAAGAGACAAAAACCTCCCAGGCTGGGGGAAATCCTGGGTTCTGCACTGCACAGAAGAGAAACTGGGAAAAGGAGGAACAATCAGGGTGGGATTCACTGTGCTGGCTCTGGGCTGCCCCAAATGCAGGGCTCTGGTTTTTAGGGATTCACTGTCCCATCTCCCAAATGCAGGGCTCTGGTTTTTAGGGATTCACTGTCCCATCTCCCAAACGCGGGGCTCTGGTTTTTAGGGATTCACTGTCCCATCTCCCAAATGCAGGGCTCTGGTTTTTAGGGAATTCTGCCTCCAATCCCTTCCCAGGGCAGGAGAGGCTCGGCTGTCCCGATCCTGAGCCCGTGGAATCCCTGACATCCTGCCCAGCCCGAGCGCTGCAATTCCAAGGATCCGCCTGGAAAAGCTCCCGGAGCCCYGGGAGTCGCTCCCGGAGCAAAATCCGGAGGGATCAGCCCAGAAATTCCCGTTCCTGCAAGATCTGAATGCAACAGTCCTGGCACTCCGAGCCCTCCTGCTCCTGCACCTGGAGAGGGCAATCCTGGGGTAGATCCTGGGATAAATCCTGGGATAAATCCTGGGATAAATGCCGGGATAAATGCCGGGATATCCCGCGGCTGATGGCGCTCCCCGGCTCCGGCTGCCGTTAGAGGGAGGCACCGCCTCACTCAACAGCTCCGCTGCTGCCGGCGGAGCATCCTGCAGGAAAACATCCCAGAGCAACCCGGAGCATCCTGCAGGAAAACATCCCAGAGCATCCCCGAGCATCCCAGAGCATCCTGCAGGAACATCCCAGAGCATCCTGCAGGAACAGATCCCGGGCATTCCGGGCATCCCAGAGCATCCCGGAGCATCCCTGCAGGAACATCCCAGAGAATCCTGCGGGAACATCCCAGAGCATCCTGCGGGAACATCCCAGAGCATCCTGCAGGAACATCCCACAGCATCCTGCAGGAAAACATCCTGGAGCATCCTGCAGGAACATTCCAGAGCATCCTGCAGGAACATCCCAGAGCATCCTGCAGGAACATCCCAGAGCATCCTGCAGGAACATCCCAGAGCATCCTGCGGGAACATCCCAGAGCATCCTGGAGCATCCCGAAGCACCCTGCGGGAAAACATCCCAGAGCATCCCTACAGGAACAGATCCCGGGCATTCCGGGCATCCCAGAGCATCCTGCAGGAACATCCCAGAGCATCCCTGCAGGAAAACATCCCGGGCATCCTGCAGGAAAACATCCCAGGCAACCCTACAGGAACATCCCACAGCATCCCGGAGCATCCCTGCAGGAACAGATCCCAGGCATTTCAGGCATCCCAGAGCATCCTGCAAAAGCGCATCCTAGAACATCCCAGAGCATCCCTGCAGGAGCAGATCCCAGGCATTCCAGAGCATCCCAGGCATCCTGGAGCATCCCTGCAGGAGCACAGCCCAGAGCATCCCAGAGCATCTCAGCGCATCCCAAAACATCCCAGAGCATCCCAGAATATCCCAGAACATCCCAAACCATCCCACAGCATCCCTGAGGAGCCATGCCACACATCCCCCATTTCGGGATCAACTTCCAGCCCCTCACCCCTCACAGCTCCAGGATCACAATTCCCATTCCCGTTCCCTGAGCTCCAGCAAAGTTCCTCTCCAACACTTGGCCACACTCTTTCCCAGCCCTGGTATTCCCAGGGCAGGAACTTTTCCCAGCAGGAGCTCCAGGAACAACAAATCCCTCTGAGAGGGGCAGCTGTGGGCACAGGGGGCTCTGCTGCACCTTTGGGTGCTCCCAACCCCACTGCAAGCACTAGAAAATGCAATTAAATATAATAAAATAGTAAGGTGTGAGTATTCCTGCTACAGGGAGTGCACAGGATTTACAATTAATCTGGAAAAATCCAAATTGCCAGGAAAAACTTTGTCCAGGTTTTAAAATCCAGTGAAAGTGAGGTTATTAAAATGCATTAAAATAGCATTTTGTGAGTACTGTGGTGCTCACTAGGGAGAGCACTACAGAGAGCACCAAGTTTGCTATTTTAGTACCTCACACTGATAATAAACTCATTTTTATAGGATTTTTAACAAGTCTGGWCACCAATAGCTTTTCCTTTAAAAACCTGGGAGCATCAGGTATAAAACACAGCAGGAAACAGGAGGGGCAAGTTCAGCAAGTGAGCTCTGAATTTAGGAACTTTCATTCAAGAACCTTTAAATTTAGCACACTGAATTCAAGAACCTTCAACTTTAAATTTAAGAACTTTAAATTTAAGAACTTTAAATTTAAGAACTTTAAATGTAGGAACTTTACGAAGGTTAAATTGCTGCTGGAGTTTTTCATATCCTGTGTGCAGGTCGCCTTCACCGCTGCCCTCCTCACACCCCTCTCGCTCCTGCATCCCAATTTTGGGGCTTTTTGGGGTATTTTTGAAAACATCCTGGGCAAGAGCCCCCCTCAGGCAGTGGAGGGGTGGGGACAGCCCYGTCCCAGGGAATTGTGCTGGATTTGAGGCCACCCCCCGTTCCGACACCGGAGCCGCCGCGCTCCTTCGCGGGCACACAAAGCCAGGGCTGTAATTCAATGCTCAATTTACCCTTGTCTCAGTGGAGATTTCTCCCCGCTAATTGATAGAAATTAAGCCATTAATCAAGGCCCCAGCCATCATTCAAGCCGGGGAAGATGAATCCAAACTTTCATCATAACCACCTTCCCCATTTCAGTGTTCATTAGCATTAATTTTTAATGCAATTATGCTCTTCTTTTACGCTGAGCTCATAAATTACGGCTCTTTTGTTGCTCGCTGGCCTTGTAAAACCCAAGGTAATGCTTTGTGCTCTGATCTTAAAGGCAATTACTGCCTGCTTCCATCTTTTCCATGCCCAATCCCAAATAACCTCTGCGCTGGRGTGCGGACAGCGATGTTTCCCACGGAGCGGTTTGTCCGTGTTAAACCCACACGGGCAGAGCAGGAATTCCCACTCTGCTGCCARATCCCAGATTCCCCCAGCAGAGACAGGGCAGAATTATGGGATTGTGTGCTGGACAGAGGGCCAGAGGGGTGGGCTGTAGGGGCAGGAGCTGTGGGTGAGCACAGGGGCAGGACAGGATGGCAGAGCTGCCCCTTGGAGCCTCTCTGGCTTTTCCGTGGATCACCCGCTGCTGGCACATCCCAAAGTGCTGCTGGCACATCCCAAAGTGCTGCTGGCACATCCCAAAGTGCTGCTGGCACATCCCAAAGTGCTGCTGGCACACTCCCAGGGCTGTTCCCTTTCCCAGTTCCAGGGTGAGCCTTTCCAAGGGATCCTGTGCTCCATGGGATCCGGGCTGGGATGGCACTGGGATGGGCTGCCCTGGGAGTGATGGAGTCACCGTCCCTGGAGGGGTTTAACAAAGATTGGTTTGGGACTGGGTGCCGTGGGTTAGGGAGGTGTTGGACATGGGCTGGAAGATCCTGAAGGTCTCTTCCAACCCTGATGATTCTGTGATTCTCTGATTCTGTGACTCTGTGATTGATTCTGTGACTCTGTGATTGATTCTGTGATTCTCTAACTCTGTAATTCTCTGATTCTGTGACTCTGTGACTGTGATTCTGTAATTCAGTGATTCTCTGATTCTGTGACTCAGATTCTCTGATTCTCTGTCTCTGTGATTCTGTGGTTCCAGCCCTTTATTCCCACCCCATGCCCTGATCCTCAGGAGCCCAGCAGGGGAAGGGCACAGCAGCTGCAGCCTCCTCTGGCTGCCCCCAAATATCCTGGAGGGGTTTGGAAATGCAAAGGAAATCCCTATTTATTTTCCCCGTACATCCCTGTTTATTTCCCATATATTCCTATTTATTTTCCCCATACATCCCTGTTTATTTCCCATATATTCCTACTTATTTTTCCTATACATCCCTGTCTATTTTCCCCATAACCCTCTGTTTATTTCCCATACCCCCATTTATTTCCCATATATCCCTATTTATTTTCCCCACATATACCTGTTTATTTCCCATACATCCCTGTTTATTTTCCCTTTAGAAGCAGCTTTTCAATACCCAACTGTAAATCTGTGTCTCAGCTGACTGAAGTCCAATAACCAATCCCACGATGGCTCCACAATCCCATTCCCTTAAGTGACTTCTCCTTTAGCASAAATAAATGCCATGGAGATGACAGCACAACACACAACATTAATGAACTACAGAGATCAGATTTGTTTCTCATCTCGAAATTTGAAGACTATTTCAAGAGTTTTAATTTGTAAATAAAGAAGTCATAAATTTCCCTGTTAGGGCGATCATAAATTTCTGTTTCAGTTGTSGAACAGTAAAACCTTAATGCCACCAGCTGTGATTGCTCAAATAAAACCACTCAAATATCAGCTTCAAATCTATGTTGATATTTATCAAAGGTTCATGGAATGGTTTGGGTTGGAATGGACCTTAAATCCCATCCCATTCCACCCCATTCATGGCAGGGTCACCTCCCAGGCTGCTCCAGCCCCAATGTCCAGCCTGGCCTTGGGCACTGCCAGGGATTCAGGGGCAGCCACAGCTGCTCTGGGAATTCCATCCCAGCCCTCCCCACCCTCACAGGCAACAATTCCTAATTCCCAAAATCCCATCCATCCCTGCCTTCTGGAAGTGTGACCCCATTCCCTGTGTCCTGTCCCTCCATCCCTTGTCCCCAGTCCCTCTCCAGCTCTCCTGGAGCCCCTTCAGGCCCCAAAAAGGGCTCTGASYYYYCCYKGRRKTTYCCYTYCCCAGGTGAGCACCCCCAGCTCTCCCAGGACACTGGGATTGGGACCCCAAGAAAAGCAGGGAAGCAAACGAGGGAAGTCTGGAATGCAAAGGGGCAGGAGAGGATGGGAGCAGGGTGAAATTTCAGGAGCACATTTAAAAGTGATTATTAATTACAACAGCTTTAATAAAAAGCCTGGAATTGATYCCTCCAGCAGCCAATATCCATGGGGGACCATCGATCCCCTTTCCAATCCCTTCCCCTGAGCTCTGCCCAGGAGGAGCACGGACACAGAGCGTGGCCAAGACCCCAAATTCCCGTTAATCCTCCCCATCCCTCATTAGCACAGTGTGGCTGCTCTCCCTAACAAACCCCKCTCTGCTGCTGCACCCAAACTTGGCCGTTTTGATTTTCCCCTTGATTTGCTCCTGCCCCCTTTTAATTCCGAGCCATCGATACAAAGATTAAGCAGAGATAAAAGAAGATCACAGGGTGTGCCAGATGCTGGTGCAGCCTCCTGGGAGCAGCAGTGCAGCACCAGGTGTCGGTGTCAGCCTAATGAAGTGACAYTGGCACACCAGGGACACCCAGGATGGAGCTCCAAACCTGCCAGCAGCCCGGCAAAAACCGGGAATGTTGGCAATTCCAGCTCGGAGGAGGCAGGGAACAATCACAGGGAACAATCATCCCTGTGTTTATAGAAATGTCTTCTCTGGATGAAATAATTGGGGGGGGTCAAACAGATTGGATTTGGTCTTTGCCACCACAATGAACTTCAGGAAAATTTACTGGAGAGAAAGGATGACCTCAGGCAGTAAGGGATGAACCCGAGGGCATCCCAATAGAGGGCTGAGAGAAGCACTTTAACTGATTACAGCTCCCAGCCTGACCTCACCCCAGCAAATCTCCTCCTGGCACATCCAGCYCTGGGTTTAATATCCATTACACCCAGGGAACGCCTCTTCATCCTCCCTGAAGGAAGTGGGAAGGGAAATCAGAGTTTTTGGGGTGTCCTGGGCAGGGCCAGGGGCTGGACTCGATGTCCCTGTGGGTCCCTTGCAGCTCAGGATGGGCTCTGCTGGCCATGGATGAGATTCCTGATGGGAGAACTCCTGACCAGCACGTTAAAGATGAACATAAAAAAATTAAAACTTTTCATTTGGGTTTATAGCGGTTGCTATTAAGGGAATTTCTAAAAATTGAATCTTCCAGGTTTTTTTTATACATTCTGACTTTGATTCCATGACCCAATATCACTCAAAATCAGGGAATCACAGAATTATGGAATCACAGAGAATTACAGAATCACAGAATCATGAAATCACAGAATCACAGAATCACCAGGGTTGGAAGAGACTTCCAAGATCATGGAGTCCAACCCATGCCCTGACTCCTCAACTAAACCACAGCACCCAGTCCCACATCCAATTTTTGTTTAAACACACCCAGGGATGGTGACTCCATCACCTCCCCGGGCAGACCATTCCACTCTTTTCTTATCACTCTTTACAACTCTTTATCGCTCTTTCCATAAACAACTTTCTGATATCCAACTCATATTTCCCTGCTTAAGACTTTTAATGCTTTGGTTTGGAGGAACCTGAAGACTTTGAAGGATTGAAGAATTGAACTTTGAAGTCCCCCAGCAGCACTCAGAGCTGAGTCTAACCTGGGAATGACCCTTGGGGATGGGGTTTATCCCCGTTCCAGGGCC
>NW_026623892.1:253685-256185 GCF_030028575.1 Malurus melanocephalus | reverse complement strand
GCTCTTGGGATTGAACACCAGGGATTCCCTTCAAATATTTCACATTTTCTATTGCACAGAATTCCAGAATGGCTTGGGCTGGGAGGAAACACAGCCACCTGGTCCAACCTCTGTGCTCCAGCAGGGTCATCCTGGAGCACACAGCACAGGACTGAGTCCATTCTTCTTCTTCCTCTCCTTCTCCTCCTCCTTTCTTCTTCTCCTTCTTCATCTCCTCCTCCTCCTTCTTTCTTCTCCTTAATTTCTCCTTCTTTCTCTTCTTGTCCTTTTCTTCTTCTTTCTCTTCGTCTTCTTCGTCTTTTCTTCTTCCTCTTCTCCTTTATTTCCTTCTCCTTTTCCTCTTCTGTGTCTTCTCCTTCTTCTTCTCCTCCTCTTTCTCTTTCTCTTCTTTTCCTCCCCCTCTTCTTCCTCTTTTCTTCTCCTCCTTCTCCTTTTCTTCTTCCTCTTCTTCTTCCTCTTTTCTTCTCCTCCTCCTTTCCTTCTTCTTCCTCTTCTCCTCCTTCTCATTTTCTCCTTCTCCTTCTTCTTGATGGTGTCATTATTATTATTATTATTATTATTACTATTATTATTATAGTGAATCTATTGTTGTTCACTGCCCAGGTACCGTTAAAAGCACTAAAAGAGATTCTCTTTTCCCAAACCAAGCTGCAATTAAACAACATCAAAAGATCTTTACAACCTRAAGGTTGGACTGGAAGGTCTGAGAGGGCTTTTCCARCCCAAACAATTCCCTGATTYTCTGGAACCCCTGGAGATTTGGGAACAGGAGTCACTCTGGGATGGATAGTGATGCTGGAATCACCAGCCTCACTCTGCCAAGGGGAAATTATTCCAGATAAAGCTGCTAATGAAGAGAAACCAGGCAAAGCATGAAATATTCCAAGGCAGGAACAGGGCAGGGGCTGTTTTGGGGTGGAAWTTAAATTCTGGAAGTGTGGCCCAGGCTCATGGCAGAGCCCTGCAGCAGAACCCTCTCCCAGTGCCTGGGAGAAGCTGGGAAGGTGCTGGAAAAGGCTCAGCCCTGCACTAAGAGATTGCATTTTCCTGTCAAAATGAAACAGAGAGGAGCRTCAGAACACCCACAACTGCAAACCACAAGAGGTCTGGAAAAAGAAATTAATTCAATGTAATTGTGGACTTTCCAGCTCCTCCGAGCTGAAAATACAAGATGTGTTTGGGGAAAAGAAAGAACAGAAACTGGAAAAGCACACATGGACACCCCATTTAAAATGCAGCCAACCATCCACGCTGCTCAGCAGAAACACYTCACCAGGGTTTTTTTAAACACAAACATTTTTGCACTTATGAAATATTCAGTCAGCTCAGATATAAAAATACAAGTGCAATCCATTATTAATTTACAAGGCCCTGTTTAATTTACATGCTATTTTTCTCTGGTATATTAAATTTATCAAGGCTGGTGGATATCCTCTCTGCTGAATATTCATAGGCTGACGTGTAAAATTATCTGTTCTYCATCCGACAGATTCCAGCACAAGCTCCAAACAACCACTTGCTCAGAGAATTCCTTCGACAGGAACACAAGGAGCTGCGTCCAGGAATTGTCAGCTCCAAAGGAGAAGTGACAGCACCACACACATTTTTATCATCCCAGATTCAAGCTGGTTTTCTGTAGTTTTGCCTTTAGTAAGGCATTTCACCCCAAATTTAAACATTCTTGGAGGTCTTCCCATCTTAGGGGGCTTTTCCAGCCTAAATAAGGGTTGGATCCAATAAATCCATGATTTTGTGATTCCGTAAATCCATGGAATTCTGRGATTTCATAAATCCATGGAGTCCAGGTGGTCACTTGCCCAGTCCATCGTGCCCATGGCCATGGGACCCCTCAGTCCCATCAGCTCTGCCCTCCCTAATTAAATTAAAACCCCACAATTCCCAAACAATGGAAGTTCTGGCCGCTGTGTCCCATAATTTAATTACAGCAGGCTCTAATTACAGATACTGGAGAGGCCCCAGCCCTGCTGGCCACACTGAAAAATTCCCTGGAAACCCAAATCTGTTCATTTTGGGCTTTTCTGCATTCTCAGGGGAGCATTCCCAGCGTTTGGCAGGGACATTATCCCATTGACTCCTCCCTACACAGGGATGACATTCCTCACCCTTCAGCACCATTCCTGCTCAATTCCTTCAATTCCCGATTTTGGAAAGCATTCCTCAGTTTGGGATAAAGGTCCCCTTACCTGGCAGCTCGTGAGGATCTGGCTCACAGCCAGGAGGCTTTTCCYAAACCTGAAATGGATTTTTGGGAGAAGATAAATCCACTCATATGCTACTCAACAGAAAAAGCAAACCCCAAATGTTGTCTTGTTCTTGTTCTAAGCTGCAATTGAGATATTTGTAATTATTTGGTGTAGCCCAAGTATTTGTATTGAGTACAACCAAGATAATTGTGACAATAAATCCTTTCTTGCCAACCAATTTTCCACCAATTTCTACCGTTGTTGCCATTTTCACTTTGTGGCTCACCTGCTGGACA
>NW_026623892.1:223725-251993 GCF_030028575.1 Malurus melanocephalus | reverse complement strand
TTGTTATTTTCAGTCCTTCCAAGATATCCCACTTCAAAAGGTGTTATTTCAGAGYGGGATTTGTTTTATTTTCACTTTATCTGGTCAATCACTGGGTTTTAAGGTCCTGGGGAACAATGTGCATTTCCTTTGCTATGGAAATAAATTGTTGGGTTGAGTTTTTTAAGCAATTAGTGAATGAGCAGCTTCATGATCTGATTTGTTGATACATTTTTAAAATGCAGCCAAATCACACGGTGGATTTGAAATCGCTGCCATCTGAAATCACAGCCCACTTTGCTCCTGGTGGAAAAGCTGAGTGGGAAACAGATTTCCAAAATCAAATCTATTTATTGCCATTTCCTTCCATTGAACACGTGATAACCATCGAGGCATTTTTTGGGTCAAAATGGCAGAAATGCTGGTGCAAGAGACAACCACGCACAAAATTAGCTAAAGCACCACATTTTCCATGCATATTCCCTTCACACATGCAGGGGGTTAAGATGAAGCTACTTGGAGGAAAAGTCATTCCCAAGTAATGAAATCACACCAAGAAGTTCCTTGAATCTCAGTACAAAATTCAAAAACACAGTAATTTCCATTCTTCTCCTGATATTACCAGGAAAACAGCGTTACCATCACCAAACTTCTCACAGCCCCACCACTCTCCTCCCCAAATCTCCTCCTTTTCCATTTTCAGGGTCAGATCCTGAGTGAATTCAGGCTGGCACAATTCCACTGACCCGAGCTGAGCCCGCTCACTCCAGCTGAGGAKCTGGCACTCCCTGTTTATAACAATAATAATCCTAAAGAAGACTCAATCAGCAGATCCTGGCTGGGCACATTCATCCGTTATTTAGTGCATCCCTAATTTCTTTCTTTCTTTCTCYCAGTTTCCCCYCTCAAACACACTTTGGAGAAAAAAACCCAACCTAAATATGGTTTAACACTGAGGATTAATTGGCTTCAGTTGTTCTGTGGCTTCTGACTTATTGCAGGGGCTGCTGCTGAATATTCCAAGGATTTGCTTTCATCCCAGAAAAGGCTGTGCTTTATCCACCTTGGCACCCTCTAACCAAGCCATGTTTCACCTCGGATGGGAATGATGGAATGATGGAGGTTGGAAAAGTCCTCTGAGATCATTGCTGCCCCAGCACTGCCCTGGGCAGCTCGTTCCAATGCCTGACCACCTTTTCCATGSAGAAMWTTCCCCTCAAATCTCATCTAAATTTCCCCCAGTGTAACTTGAGGCCATTTCCTCCAGCTGATGAGAAAGGAAGAGCTTCCTCTTCCTCAAGGAATGAAGGAAAAGGACAGCCTGGAGTTAAACATTCCCCTAAACCATCGAGCATTTAGGAGCCAAAATGTAAATCCCATACATAAAAACTGATGGAGTAAAGAATTATTTTATTGCTGTATCCTTCAGGTATAATTGCCAGCTCACCTGGACACCAAGAAGCGATCCCTATGAAAAACTGCAATTTGATTCAATTATAGAAATTGGTCTCAGGCCAGAATTTGTTCCAGACCTGTTTCTTTCCTCAGCCCACCATGGATGGAGAAAGGAGAGGACACTGGACACGGATTTGTGCAGGAAAAAGGAGGGAGGCCAGGCTGGACAGGAGGGAGCACCCCGGGATGTTGGGATATTATTCCAGGTGTCCCTGCCCAGTCCTGGTGGAAAAAATGCCTTTAAACCATCACACAAATTCTGAGAGAACTCTGGGTCGCTCTCAAACCATCACACAAATTCTGAGAGAGAACTCTGGGTCACTTTTCCCTCCTTGGTGACCTCAGTGCTCCCTCTCCTGCAAGGACCTGGGACCAAACCACGACCCTGGCTCTGCATCCTGCTGTAAGCAGAGCCCAACAAAGCCTTCATCCCATCCTAATCCCSTTCCCAGAAAACTCTCAATCCCCACGGAATGTGCCAGCCACTGCACCTGCATCACCTTGATGCTGTACTGYACTACCCTCACATGAAACAGAGCAGCTCCTCCATTTAATTCCACAAATAAATCATTTTACTTCAAAAAACATCGACTTGCTTAAAATATAAACTACTAAAAATTATAGAAATGATTTCTGGGGGAAAAAATGGCCCCGTGCCTCTGATACAATTTTCATTCCAGACTGTGGATTGGGAATGACAGTCAGCTTTTCTTTCTGGGGTGAGGGCAGGATTCAGCCTGACAGCCTGTCAGCAAACTTGAAAAATTCACTCCCAAAACTTCGATTCCAAACGAGCCCTCCTTTCATCTGCCAATTTCCCGACGTCAGGAATCGCCACGTTGAGTGAAAATGGAGCAGATGACAACTCGTGTGGCCACGGGAAGGAAGCAGCAACCCAYGGAGCACACAGAGCTGGTTCCAGGGAGCAGCTGAGAGGGGCCCCAAAACCACAGGAGGGCTCCAGGAATTCTCAGCTCCTGTTTTCCACCCCAAATAAAAACATAAGGAGGGAAAACACAGAATAAAGCTGGGGAAGCGGCTCCTGTTGGAGCATACTTCATCAAGAATGGAGCACAATTAATATTCAAATAGTGGTGCAAGAATCAGGAAGCATTTTAGGGGATTTTTGCAGGAAGAAGGAACTTKGTTMACCCTGTTTATGATCATTTCCCACWGTGACCACGATGTTCATGAGAAAACCTTTGTGAAACAACCAAAAAGGATCCAAAAGTGCTTTCTAAAAGTTTTTTTTTAAACCCTCAAATTCATAAACACCAAGACATGTTTAAAGAAGAAGAATATCGGCACTAAGGAGCGTTAATTGAGAAAGATATTGAGAGGGGCACTGGAAAGTCAGGACAGGCYGAGGTGGAAAACTTTGGGATTTATGGGATCARAAGAAATGCAGCTGAAGGAACTGAYATGTGGCACCAAAAGGGGGAGTGAGCGTCACGGGAAGATTGTGGGGAAGGTTTCCAATGCTCCCAATCCCATCCTACAGCAGCCCCAAGAGCTCATCCCGGCAGGAGGAACACGGGAAACGCCGCGTTCCCAACCYGTCCCCAACTCTTGTAATCATTTACTGCGCTCAGCATCATTAAACACTCCCCCAGGATAAAGCAGGGAAACACAGCGCTGCAATGTTCAGCTGGCTGTAAAGTTTCATTGCAGATTAAGTGATGAAGATGAAGGAACGCTGCTGAAAACAAACAATTTATCTTGGCTGGGGAGCGGCCCTGGAACGCTGCCAGAGGCTCTGCGGGTTGGAATCCAATCATGGCTTTAAAAAGAAACTACAGCCCTACTACACACCCAGCCCTGAGCAAAACATTCACTGCAGCAGTGTTTAAATAATTCAGAGAGGAATTGGGGCTATCAAAGGCTTTCTGCAGTTACTGCGTTTCTCGGTGTATTTCAGACAAACGCTTGTTTTCCAAAGTTTGAGCAGAGCCCATTAGAGCAAACGGGAAAACAAAAATCCAAGGAGGAAAACCACGAAGGGCTGATTTCCAGGAGAAGAGAGAGCAGAGATTTGTTATCAGTGAGGAAATCACCTCCAAGGGCACGGAGCTGGTAATACCCACACGCATGGAATGGCTCATCCACAGCCCTGAGAGATTCCAGCAGCTCCCTCCAAACCTGGGCAGACACGAGTGCACCCCAACATTTCTATAAACTGTGACATGTGATGAATAAACCAGACACGATGCACCCCGACATTTCCATAAACCTGTGACATGTGATGAATAAACCAGACACAACTGCACCCCAACATTTCCATAAACCTGTGACATGTGATGAATAAACCAGACACGAGTGCACCCTGACATTTCTATAAAAATCATCCCTTTTTTCCAGATAACTTCCATCATCGCACTGTCTGAAATAACAACAAAAGATTAGTTTTATAATTTGTACAGCTATTGCAAGCAGGGTAACAACTGTCTCCAAAAACTCCTTTTAATTGATTTAATCCCTGTTTTCTGATTTTTCATATTGATCCCTATCCCTTCTTCCTAAAGGAACATCCCAATATCCAAGGAAGGGAACAGAGGCAAGCGGGGTTAATGGTTTTAATCTTACCCAGCTTTGTGCTGGATGTCCTAAAACACCACTAATTCCATACAGCAGCAAACTGAATTGTTTTTAGCATTTAATACTTAGTATTTTTTACTTCTGTATTTTTCTTTTTTTTTTCTAGAATTGTCCTGGAGTAACATTCACTACTTTGTTACCAGCTGAATATTTAAAAAACATCCTGAACATGCACATCCACTATTTTCACTGAGACTAACAAAAAYACTAAATAAGTTTAAATGAATAATGAACCTGAGTTTTAATTAAGCCTAATTTACTAAAAACAAACTAACAAAATTATTAAGGTTGGAAAAGACCTTCWAGACCATCCAAGAATTATTTACATKGCTGTTAAAAGTTTCTTTCCTTCAGTTGGTGACTAAAAGATTTCAATATGAATGACTGCATATAGAATATAGTGCCATACTGACATTTCAGGGACATGAGAAAGGAAAACGAGATGCTGCTCCTGAAATCATGACAAAAATGACAAGTATTTTCAATTTTGGAWTTTTTCCCCTACATTTCCAGTGCAGCAGGGATGTTCCCTGTTACCAGGAYCAGTTCCACATGGATCAAACCAAAAATTGGGAAAAAAAATAGGGAAAAACTGAGCATTGTGATGGTTCTAAGGAGATTATTTTCTGATATTGGTAAAAAAAAATCTGACACTTTTAATAAAAACCAYATTACATTAAAAGTTCTGCACAACTCGGGTTATATCCCGTAATATTTTTTAAGATATTTGGTATTTCTCTGTGAACACCTTGGTTTTATTGCCGTGCCGAGGCTGCTCCGCTTTTCCCGCAGCAACAGCCAAAGCCCCACTCCCTCGGGATGAGATGATTACAAACCCCAACCCAGGACACCCTCAGGACTGTTAAACCAACAAAATTCATGGGATTTGTCAGCCTGGGCAGGAGCAGWGCCCAGGGAGGGAAGGACACATCCCAAATCAGCTCCCGAGGAAAATCCGAGCTCGGGATCCAACCCACGCAACCCAAAACCTTTCCCATTTCCTTCCTCCGCCCTCCCAAGTTTAATAAACAACAAACCCATCACTTCCTAACACCTTAACCAGCGAGAGCAGTGATTCATAACTCTGTCATAATTAAAATTTTATGGCAAATGCACACAGCCATCAGTCATCCAGGCGGGAACGTCCGAAAAAAGCACAATTTCAATTTATAAACCTGTGCAGGTTGTGGGAGCTGCACTGTATAAAAGCACATTCCCAGGGAGTTATTGAACTGGGGAAAGCAAAAGTTGGTTTGGTTTATTTTTCTAAAATCAAATACAGAGGAGGTTATGAATTTGTTGGCGCAGAGGATCCCARCAGTGACGGATGGGTAAAAAGGGAAGGAAATATTGTCCTGTGTCCCCTTCCAGAGCTGCWCTAACCAARTTTGGGGCTGTCCCMGGCACTCCCAAATGCCACATAACASAGTTCCTGAAATTATTAAAAATTCCAGAAAAAAAGGGCAAAAATCCACATCAGTGCCAGGGGATAAAAGGGGTAAATTGGTAAATTGTGRGACACACATGTACAGAAATATTCTAACATAAAATAAAATAATAAGAATCCCATTTCAAGAAATTTTATCCSTGCAACAACATGGAATTCTCCGAATGAATGAAAATAATGGCAYTGGTGATTTGGGATAGACACACTTTGTGGATTCCAGAATTCGGCCTTCGGTCTCCCTGCAGATCCATCCTGGATCCAGACATAAAATGAAATATTCTCTAAAACACGTACCAAGGTGATTTTACTGATTTAATATGCAGCTGGTGTTAATTAGAAGACAGTAGAGAATAAATAAATGTTTGCAGATCAGTCTCACAAGCTGCTTTTTGTTTAGAAATACAAGAAATCCAAAAACTTKCAGTAACTATTCCTCATCCATATCCTTAAAAGGAATTTTTCCTAAATCCCATAAAAATTCCACATCACCTGGGAAGCCCCTTCTGCTGGGACACAGCCACCTATTGAACCAGTCATGTTCTACAATGTTTTGAGAGGCAGTGGATGCTCCATGGATTTCCAGGAAAAATCCATTTTTAAGACACAACTGACATCCCATTCCATGTTCTGCACCCTCAGGCCAGGTGATAGGAATTCTCTCTAAGAATATTTAGGGATTCCCAACAGTCTTTGCAGCTATAACACTGCCAACATTTGAGGTTTTTTATCCACTTTTAAGATGAGAAAAATACCAAAATACCATGGGATGTGCATGGAGAAGGTGGATTAAATTTTACAGTGAAAACGTTGAATGTGGCAGAGCTGGGTTAAGGGTTGGGCTCGATGATTTTGGAGGTTTTTTCCCAAACTTACTGATTCCATGATACAATTTCATGATAAAATCCCATGATATCATTCTGGAAAAAGAATCAGTTTGTATTTTCACACCAAAAAAACCAGAAAATAAAAGAAAGAAAAAAGCTAAACACGAGACTTGCAGCTTGCACCAACTGTTCTTGCAGGTCTGCCCAGTCCATTAAAGGAGGTAATTGAATCAGTTTGCGTTTTCTGGGTAAAATCTCATTCACAGCAATGTTATTGCCRACCATCTAAATAGCAAATAGTGCTGATGCTGTCCAGATGAGGTTGTGCTTGCCCAGGGCTGTGATTGTGGCTCTGGCAGAGGCAGCAGGAGTTAAGGAGGTTATCAGGGCCCCATTAATGTCACGGCAGCTCCGTAATTGAGCCCTTTACGCCCAGGCTCAGGCCCCGCTAATGGGAYGCTTTAGGGTTTTTCTTTGGTGGCRGCCCCATGTAATCACCCCCAGCAGCTGAACGGGGACATTGATCTGCTGGGGAGCACGGCTGGGTTCAGCAGAGGCTGAGTCCTGCAATAAAATGTCAATAAATGGGCAGCTGAAGGGTCCAGAGGGGGCACACTGGAAAGGGCACCGGGCATGGGGTCCCACCATAGAAACGATGGGAGCAAGGGTGGGAAGGAAGGTTTTTAAAGTCACCCCAGACTGCAGGGAAACCTGGAATGGCACAAACCAAAAGATAACAGTGAGATTGATTAAAATAATGTATTTGTCATGATGTTGACACAGGCTGCCCCTGGGAGTGTCCAAGGCCAGGCTGGACAGGGCTGGGAACAGCCTGGGACAGTGGGAGGTGTCCCTGCCATGGGATGGGATGGGATTTAAGGTTCCTTCCATCCCAAACCATCCTGGAATTCCACGTGCTCCTCCACAAGTGATTTCCTTTACCCCTTAGCTTTACTCAAACTTGAGAGCAGAAAATCCCAAAATGAATCCAGCACCTCTGCAAGCCAGGGATGTGCAGGAGCAAACCCAGAGTGCAGAGGGCTCATCCACGTGAGTGACAATCCCAGAGTGGCTGGGATGGAAGGGACATTGAACTCCATCCATTCCCACCCCCYTCCAGGGCCGGGATCCCTCCCACTGCCCCAAGCCCCATCCAATGGAATCACAATTCCCTCTTTTTTAGAGAGCCTCCTCACTACAAAATCATTCCCATCTCTCAGAGCAAACCCTCCAAAGGCTAAAGATCAGCAGCATAAAATGCTCAAAACCTTTGAGAAGCTGCTGTGATTAAATAGTTTTAGTGGATATTTTAAACATAAGGGGATAYACGATGGCTTAAACAAAGCAGCTCCGAAATCCTCAACAATAAATCACAGTGCAGCCCCAGAGAGGGGAAACAGAGATGCAGAGAGAGGGAGGATCTGCCATGAGAGCACCTGATGTGATTTTTCCCATCAGCTGTGCTCTGAAACGCTTCTTTTCCCTTTTTGAGGYGATCAATACAGGTGATGGGGCAAAGGACACAACTTTTCATTCCTGCTGCCTTTTACACCATTCCACCCTTTCCCATGGATCACAGAGCGATTCTTTAACGGGCTGGGGGCAGCACSGCTCAAATCATGGGATGCAGATTTAATTCAGTGTGAACTTGCCTTGCTTCACTTCTGGAAGAGTGTGCAAACTCACTGTGACAGATGTTTAACACCTGCTTTTCAAGAGTGTTATTTCAGCAGAAAACATTGTATAAAATCCTTCAAGTTACTACAGTTACCAAACACCCGAAGGAAAATTTTTTGAAAAATACATATGTTAAATATTCATCAAGGTGTGTACACAACAAAAAGGAAAAAAAAAAGGCTATTTTAATAGAATTTTTTCCTATTAGTCTCTTAAACACGAGGAGAAATGTTTCACTTATAAAAATATGTGGGGATCTTGTCTTTATCAACCTCTACGACATCCCACATTTGCAAAAGTGTGAGAACTCCCCTTAACCCACCCCAAAATCCCTGCCCACGACAGGCAGCAGGTTATTAAAAGCCCACCACAACCAAAAAAGTCCTTGCAAAGCCCCCTCCCCTCCGAGCTGAGATTTATTCACCGACACCTCATAATCATCCCTAAATCTAATGGGACACGAATGCATTTCATCACAGATGAAAATCTTCGGCGACTGCTCAAATGAAAATCAAGGAATTATTACAATCCCGTGGTTTGGCTTGCAGCAGGCATTAATCAGAAATCATAATAAATCCACACGGCACATTCAGCCAGCACATTAGTCAGGAGCTTTTGCATGATAACGACGTTGACTAATGGGCTCCGAGTTGGAAGGGTCAATCATAAACTCATCAAATGCTTCATTTAATTTCTTAATTTGGACAAACACGATTTGTTTATGGGAAGGATATCAGGTGTTGCTGAATGAATAATGGCTGTGGAACCAAAGTCCATTAATCAGYGCTTGATTACAAATGACTCGGAGATTGTTTGTTCTAATTTCATTCATTTGGGGCAACAAAGAGAACAYGGGTGAGAGAGAGCACTTGGCGAGAACGGCACGCTCCGCTCTCCGTGTTTAATAAAGTTGTGATAAATGGGCTTTCAATGGCTAAAACAAGGGGGTTATTGCCCATATTAAATACTGCCCCTGAAAATATTAATATTGAGGAGCTGCGAGAGGATGGAGTAGGCACGGAACAAGGTGGGGGTGACTCCTGGATTCGGAGTTGTGTGCTGGCATTCCAGGTGTTCCYGGAAGGAGGAAAAGCACAGAGCAGCARGGGTTTATCTGCATTTGCTGRGARATATTTAAGAAAATGATGAAATGATTYGGGTTGGAAGGGATYCTAAAGCTCACYCAGTGCCACCCCTGCCATGGCCATGGTCATCCCACTGTCCCMRGCTKSYYCMRSCCCMAWKKYCMRSCYKGSCYTGGGCACTGCCAGRGATCCAGGGCAYCCTGTGCCAGGGCTCACCACCCTTCCAGGGAATTATAATTATTTTAATCTAACTTAATCTATACATTCCTTTCAGCAAGATGATTCCAGCACATTTCCCATTCAGAAATTGGGAGATCCCAAACATGGGAACACCAATGTGAGCTCATCAGTGAGAGAAGATGGGAAATTTAAAGCCTTTTCTGRGCACTGATCCTATAAAATCCACCGCTGGAATTTCCATCCAGGTATAAAAACACTCTCCACTTTCACTCGTAGAAAATCTAAACATCCAAAGATGTGCAAGGGAAACTGCTGGAATAAAAAACTCTTGGACACCCATTTTTGGGAATGCTTGGATGGCCAGAGCCCAGAGAGGGCACTCGGACAGGGAGGAGTCTGTGACACATCAAGTAAAACRTGACAAATAAATATTTCCCCATCAATATTCAGAATATATTCAGAAATACCATTCCCCAAGAGAGCTGCAMACAACAAACGAGCCCCACGACCACATATGGTTTCCACAGCCAAACCAGGGGATAATTAAATTACAGCAAAGTTGCTAAATATGAATTGATATAAAACTTAAGCTAACTGAAAAATTGTCTTTGACTGCAGATCAATAGCAGGCCTGAAAGATTCATCTGCACATAATTAGCACYGAGATTTGCATCAAAATCCTCCATCCCATATGCTGCAATATTACTGAAGCCCATTAGTCACCACAGAAGCCTGAGATACTTTTGGTAGCACAAAAAAAAAAAAGGCCTTGGATAAAAATCTGACAGAAAAACCAGAAATTCTAAAAGCTTTAGAGCAATTTCTGAAGGCAATAAATGTTCATTAATTAATAAAGTTACTCTAAAGTCTGCTGCTAGGCTCTGGTTTGTATCATGACATCCCTACAACTGCTCATTGGCTCCTGACTCTAAAAACAAATCAATATTCTACAAAAATGGTTCAAAGCAAATTTTTTTGGTCTCTTATAAGAATCTAAAAGAGGTCCCTGAAGTGAACAGCTTTTAGAYACCAACACAATGATATGCATTGCARAAGTAATTATTTYGTTTCAAGCRCATTTTATTCTCTACCTACATTCAATTAAAATCCTGTATTTTTTCAGCAATCGTGAMCATTAGTTGTAGTTAATTATTTAATTAATTACTATTATTCAAATGTTTATTTGCTCATCAACAACACAAGCCAGCTGCACTTCAGAAATCCCCTACTTAGGAAAGACAAGCTTGTCAATATGTTAAAAAGGGCAATTATTTGGAGTAACAACTCTCTTTTCTTTGTCACTTTGTTGTTGCATTTAGTTGTCACTTTGTGTGCAGAAATGATTATTTTTTTAGAGCTCTAATGAGATGATGAAGCTTTGCCAAGAGCTCAAGGAATGGCTGAGCAAAACTATCTCTGTCCAGCGTGGATGTGACACTCACTGGTGTGGAGCTCAAACACTTCCTGCATTTTCTGAGATTCAGTCCTGAAACAGCTGAAATTCTCATAAAATACATAAAATTAAAAATATTCTAATGTAGATTATTCTAACATACATCTTGTTGATTTTTCAATTAATTGTTTGATTATTTTATTGCTCAGTTTTTTCAAATGTTCGAAATGCTGATGCTGTCACTGAAATGGGTTTTGACACCCAAATCTGCTGAGTGGGAATCAGCAGTTGACCCAAAAACTGGGTTCATTAACTCCATAATTAGATGAATTTCCTAAATTAGCTGGTTTGCAAGAGCAGGTTAAAGGAGGCGAGAAGGCTCCAGGGAGAGCTCAGAGCATTTTTTGGGGCCTGAAGCAGCTCCAGGAGAGCTGGAGAGGGACTGGGGACAAGGGATGGAGGGACAGGACACAGGGAATGGGGTCACACTGCCAGAGGRCAGGGATGGATGGGATTTTGGGCAGGAATTGTYCCCTCTGAGGCTGGACATTGGGGCTGGAGCAGCCTGGGACAGTGGGARRTGTCCCCATGRCAGGGGTGGRAWKRRWKGGRTTTAAGGTYCCTCCAACCCAAACCCTTGTGGGATTCTGGAATCTYGATGGCCCCACAGCAGAACACACAATGGTGATGTTGGAGCAATCCCAAGGCTCCTCCCAGGTGTAATTCCCATTTATTTTCCTTTGCCCCAGGGAACAGCACAAATTTCCCACACTGCTGAAGACTCAGTGGATGAAAATCCCTCTCCTTGCTGGGGCTTCAGAAAATGCTGCACAAAACACCTCCAGAACCCTCTGTASCACCTCCATCCACATTTCTCACAGAGGGAAAAGGCCATTCAAGGAAGACACCTTTGCTCTCCAAACTGAGATTTTTCTATCAATAAAATYCAACTTTACTTCAAATCCCAAGTGTCAATCAACACTATTCAAAACAACAGCTTGAAACGGATGAAAATAAGGATTTTATATTAGAAAATACCCACATAGCAACTAAATTCACCTATTTTTCAACATTCAGAGCTTTGAAGCTTGCTAAAAGTTCAGATTCTTGCGATTTCTGGCCCAAGCATTATTTTAAAAGCTGGTTTTAAATTTCCATGGAACGAGTGAAACCTTTTAAGCATTATTTCCTCCTGTGTGCACGTAGAGCAACACATGTTACCCACGCTTCTAAAATTCATTGCACAATTAGAAATTCAAATTGSAGTTTTCAGCGGGAAGAACACAAACGGCAAAACCCAAAGAAGARCATCATCAAAACGAGAAATCCATAAACATTTGATAAATTTGGCAGCTGAAAAGGAGCCCYGATAAAAGGAAATTTTTCATACTTGTTGCCACCTGCCCACCCGACTGCTTTGCATAGCCAGAAAAGAGAAAAACAGAGGCCAAGCTATTTAACTAAACAGTTTTTATGAAAGTGAAAGAAAAGCAAGAATCTATAAAGTAGCGAGTGATCCTATTAGTTCCACCAGACTAAAATCATACAGTCTACGTATGTGGTCCTTTCAGCCACATCTGTTATGAGCCATTTTGATACCCAAAAGCAAGGAATATTTGACCATATTCAKCAGGCACTGAGTGCAAATCAGGCTTTTTCTCATCAATAACTTGTGGTAGAATGGGCAGATTTAAAAAAAGGAGCAGCCAGAATTATAAAATATTTGGATTTACCACAGTTAAGGCCAAAGAATCATTTATTTCATGTTTTTTTTCTGGGAGGAATATGCAAAATGCAATTATGTACAGCATTAAAGGCAGCAATCTGACAGGATCATTCAAAGATAATGAGTTAAATATCCAATATCCAGAACTGGATCTGATAAATGTTAAATGCTTGGGATTTGTATTCCCCCATTTTCATCACCTCACGTTTGGTGCTGAAGTTTCTTTTAAATGAACTCGGGTGAGTTCTTTGCACAAAACGCCCTATTCTTGACTGCTCTTTCAGCCAGAGATTGAAATGCAGATCCCAAAAATACATCAGTCACTTATTTCAACTCTAGACCTTTGAAAATCCAGATCAATTGCCTTTTGTCGCCGTCTTTATATGCAGAGTAAGAAATTTCTGCTCAGCACCGTGGAAAAGCTCCCGGAGCCCTTTGGAGGAAGCAGCAACATCGATAGTTTGAAACGTCCGCGCGCTATTTCATAGGGATTTATCGACATTTTGGGAATATTCATCCATATTTTAATCTTGATGAGAAAGCACAGGTGCCGTATCATCGACAGCACGTACCGAGCAGCTTTCAAGTGCCGAGTTTAAGCTCGGGATTTAGGATTTGAAACAACTTTCCCCTAAAATCGGCGCCGGGAGCCACGTTTAACGCCAAGCCCCGGCTCTCTGGGATCTTCCCCGTCCCTCGGTAATGAAGTCTGGGAAAGGAATCACAGACACCCAAGTGGTTTGGCAACTGTAAGTGACAGAAGCCGAGCTAAATCCTCTGTTTACACTGGGGATTATCGGGGTGGATTGTGGTGGTCAGGGGACGCTGCTCCCCGTCCGCCCGTGGGGCAGCGCCACAAAGCCCCGGCCTGGTAGGAAGTGACCCAGAAAGAGCTGCCGAGCGGGGATTTACACAAAGCTCCCAACAAACCCCATAAAAAACCCCATCTGACCATGAAGTGGCCGGCCAGGCCTGCCAGGAGGGCTAATTACAGCCCTCCCGCGCCCGCCAACAAAGGCTGCGGGGCTTTAGCCCAGGGATGATCTGCTTTATACCGACTTGAGAGAGTCCATCTAGAGCCCCCGAAAGAAAGAGCTTTAGCTTGGGAATTCTCCCAAGGGACCAGGCATTGTGGCTCAGTCTGGAAGGCCCACATGGAACGCACTTCAGATGGGTTTAACCATCCCATCCTCTCCAAATTAACATTCAACTACTGCCTGCTAACATCTGCTGGCGCACGGCGCGCGGGGGAGGCTGCCAGGGGAGCCTTGCAGGGCGCCCTGGCACCTCCACACTCAAAAATCCCCTTCAATAAACTCTGCAAATATGAATTTATAGCTGGGACCGRCCACTTCTCAGCAATGGGGGGGTTTATGGATCAAAAATCAGTTGCCGCGTTAAAGAGTTTCAGTGCTGTCAGTATTGCCCTGCTTAATGAGATCAAAATACTGATATTAATCTAAACCCACCAAGGAAAAAAATATTTAACAAAGTCAGYATGAACACAGGATGTGGAGAAAAACCTTCCTGTCAGCACTGTATTACCTGAACGTAAAAATGGCCATCTTACCCTCCTCCCTCACAGACACAGGTGGATATTTTTAATTTTACCTGCTCTCATAATGAGAGACCAGAAGTCACAATTCCTATCTCCAAAATACACCAGGACAAAAAAAATCTGAATAATAAGTGGTAATAATAATACYTGTTGGTTTCAGAGAAAGCAGTTGCTATTTGTTAAAATAATATCTAAATTAAATTCTAAAAGCAGAATTTTCTCAAGATCCTAAATATCTCCATAAAGGAAATTTAAATAGGAAAATAAAGACATGAAGTTGAAGAAATTGCCCAGAGAAGCTGTGGACTCCCTGGSAGYRCCCAAGGCCAGGTTGGGTGGGGTTTGGAGCAGCCTGGGACAGTGGGAGGTGTCCCTGCCATGGCAGGGGTGGCACYGGRTGGGATTTATGGTCCCTTCCAACCCAAAGCATTCCCTGATTCCAGGCTGCCAGTGGGGATGGGGCAGGGAGGGACTGTCCCAAACATCCCCACGACCCTTGGTGGTGATTTGGAGCCCTGGGTTTGCCCAAAGCACGGAGCTTTAACCACGGGATCCACGGAGAACAAACACAGCTTTGACCCCACTCACTGGGGCTGGAGCGATTCCTGGGCAGTTCAGAACCAGAAATTCCCAGAATTCATTCCCAGGTTTGGGATGGAACCTGCACTGAGCCCTTCAACAACAGCTCTTCTCACCATTACTGAAGTACAGAGTTATTTAAATTACATTCAAATGAAGCATCACCACAGCAGCAACAACGAACCTGCGGACCCTGAGCTCCTCAAAAAGCTCCTGGCTAATGGCTCAGCACAAATTAATTATTATATTTGAAGATTAAAAGGTGGAAAAAAGTGCTGATTTTGAAAGGAGTAAACATAAAAAAATACATTGAAACAATATCAGAAGCATTTCCAACCTATTCCCACAGCAATTTAATACAAATTAAATGTAATTAATGATGCAGGACTTGGGGAAGAAGGTGGGGAATGATCTCATCAGTGCCTGGGATGACCAAGACTTAAATAAAGCCAGGGAGGAGCTTAATTCTGTATTTTGGATGGTAGGAGACACAGAGAGATTCAATCTCTTGTGTTCTTTATGAACAACTTGCAGCTTCAATCTGAGACCCAGCCCTCAACAGTGAATATTTAAATTGAACAATGTCACAGACCTTTGATAAGCTTTGGAAAATTTTGGAGCCCAGGTCATGATGCTACACAACCCCCAGTTATCTTCTGTACATTTCCCAGGTGTGAAATTAAAAAATGAGATGTGATCGATGGCAGCAGAATACACAAATTGTGCTTTTGAGGTCAGGGCTGTCACATCCATTTTATAATTACATGCTTCAAAGATTTATTAAAAGTTCTGGAGAACAAGGGATGTACTGGAAGAGAGATGATGCAGAAGGCTGGATGGATTTTAGAAAAAAAAATATAACAGCCATGTGAGGAGATTGCTCAGAACAGAGAGTAGAAAATGAAAAAAAAAAATGTACTGATTTAGAATAGTGTTAAAAAATAAAGAGGAAAAAATAAAACAAAACCAAATCTCTGAGAGCACAGAATAAAGCCTCAGTAGCAGCAGCAGCCAGAGGACAAAGGTGTGAGGTTTTTGTGTAAAAATGGACTTATTTTTTTTTCCTTAAAGGGCTTTTCTGAGTGCCAATGGTGATGCAAAGCAATTTCAGCTCAACCTGAAATTTCAGTGACAACGGGATCAGCATCGGCCAAACACAAACGGATCAAACCCCACCTGACCCCACAGAAATGAAGTGAATTTTGGAGATTGTCTTTTACTCACCAGCTGCCTCCAGCACCAGCTGCAGCCTGGCCTTGGCCTGTTCAGCAGGAGTCTGCAAGAGAGGAGWGATCAGCTCRTACCTGGATGGACATTGAACCCCCKGGGATCTGCCATTCYCAMCCACAGAATTCCCACCTCCACTGGKCCCTCKGCACCCAGAACAGCCACAGAAACCTCCAGAGAGGAGCCAGCACTGCCACAGAGAGGAACTGTCCAAGGAAGCTGCAGGACTGACCCAAAATCCATCCCCATGAGGTGCCTGTGGCACCACGACCAACCCATCCCAGCCCTGCGACCCCAACCCGGCTCCTGCTGACCCCACTGCACACAAACACAGCTCCACAATCCCCAAACTGCCTTTAACATGGGTCATATGGYGAGTTTTTCCCATTTTTCTCTCATCTGGGGTGATTTTCGCCCTCCTGAAGGTGTTGCTGCACATCTGGCCAGGGCCCCACTGTGCTGATGATCCCAATGATGCTGCTCTGTGCCCAAAGTTCCTGCCACCCCTCTCCATCTGCAGCCACAGCTAAATTGAGACACAAACCCATTTGTCACAGAGTTCAGAGTTGATTATTCCTGGAGAAGTTTGGGAGGTTTCTGCTCGGCGCTAAAAACAAAACCTGACGGGAATTTTTGGTGGCGTTTTACAGCTCAGGAAACTCTTCCTGAGATCCTGAACAGCTGCAAAAGGGAAATTGAAATGGGAAAATAAAGACGAGAAGTTGGGGCTGCCCCTGGATCCCTGGCAGTGCCCAAGGCCAGGTTGGACAGGGCTTGGAGCAGCCTGGGACAGTGGGAGGTGTCCCAGCCCATGGCAGGGGTGGCACTGGATGAGCTTTAAGGTCCTTTCCCACCCAAACCATGCCATRATTCCATAATTCCATGATTCCACGATTCCAGTCAGGCAAAACTCTTTGCCATGGATGTCCCAGCTGAGGGCCTCACCATCCTCATCTACACCCACGAATAGAGGCTGACAGTGACAGAACAATTCCATTTCCACTCCAAGAATTTACAGACTGCTCCTCCCATCACCATCCAGTAGGAAAGATTGCATTCAAATGCAATTCAAATGAAGATCTGTTTTTAGTTGCATAAAAATCAAATATTTTTAGTTCAGAATTTTTCTGTTTGCATAAAMCCAGAATTACCAGGCAGAATTTATTACTATAGCTGCTAAATGGATCCTACAACTAGGCCTGACCACTAATCCTGGTGGCAGCAAGAAAAATCTGGAGATTTATTGTAAATTATCATCTGATTTCTTCTYCTTGCCATGAACTAATAGTTGCAAGATGTTTTGGCATCTTAAACACGTCGTGGGAGGAAAGGAAGGAGAGGAAGGGAATGATCTGCTTTTTATCCAGAACCAACCTGCCCAGCTCCAGTTTCAGAGGAGCTTTACTTGGGTTTGTGGTTGCTCCATTCTGTGACAACTTTAAATTTAAAAAAACCCACCGGGACTGGTTGAGTTTGGCAAAATTCTGCAGGACAAGGAGAAAAGGAGAAGTGTTGGGTGTCAAACCCCTCCTGTGCCCACACCTGCACATCAACAGCTCGAGTCTCTGTGCACCCCATCCACCAGTTGGGCTCTGCCATCCCAGATTCCATTCCCTATTCCTACAGCAGTTACCCAGTTCAGATATTGAACAGAAATCCCAGATACCTCAGATATTGAACAGAAATCCCAGATATCTCAGATATTGAACAGAAATCCCAGATATCCCTGCATCTCCTCTTGATGGTCACACAATATCACCGTTCAGCACCAGCGACTGCAGAGAACATTCCACTGACTGATTTTAGGATATCCCTGTCCAGCACCACCACATCCACAAGAATTCCAYGAAAAATGCCAAGGCAGGCTCCAGAGGAGGAGAGAACCCAGAGCAGCTGCACAAGGGTCACCTCCAGCCCTGAACACGGAGCTCCACAGCAGCAGCAGCACCGACCCCGCTGCTCCGTGGAGCTCCACAGCTCCAAACGCCTTTTCCCACTCCCTGCACTGAGTGTGGATGTGTCTTGTTGGTTTAAGGTTGGGAAGACTCAAATTCCTCTTTCCCTCAGCGATATCCCACTGGGAACAGTCCAGGCAGCTGCYCTGGAGGCACCTTCCCCTCTGCCCTGGCTCGGGGTGTTAATTACTGCAGTTAATTGAGAACTCAGCACAGGCACCTYCTCACCGATCAATCCCCCCAAAGAAGGAGTGAAAGGAGGGTTCTGAAATAAAGGTGACTGGCCTGGCCCCAGAAAAACATCCCTCCAACTGCTGGAGGAGGCCAATACTGGGAGGAAAAACWGACAGAGAGGATTTCAGCTGAAAATCACAATTAGAGCCTGGAACGAGCCGGGAGCAACGTGTGAGAACAACCAGCTACCCAAGGTCAGTATTGATTTAGGGACCATTAAGTGAAAAATTCAGCAAGACCCTCAGGAAACTTCAAAATGGTGAAATGATTGGTGGAGGAAACATTACCAGAGTGATTTCGAGCAAAAGAAAGCCTTGTACTTTCCTTATGGTCAGAAGCGTAATACAGAAGGAAAAGAATTCAAAGGGAGTAAAAAAAAAATAGAATTATTTCTAGTACCAGCTGAAGGAGTCCACTGACCATAAAATCRGGAGAGGAATTCCCTAAAATTCCTTAACAAGCACTTGCAAAATGACTGGAGGTGTTTGGAGCATCCCCAGTGATGAATTTTACATGAGCCCAAAAGTGTCTGGGAGAGGCTGGAATCCAGCTCAGAAAATGATGATATTCCAGAGGATACCACCAGCCAGAAATATCCACAGGATTGATAAATGTTATTAATATTTTAAGGAAAAAAAAATGATTAAATGTATTCCATTTTTAATGGCAGTTGCAAATATTCCTAATTTTGGTTTCTTTGCAGTTCATTCACTGCATTCCATCACTGCTGCTTTCCTAAATAGTTATTTTTAATAATGTAGTTATTTTTAATAAAACTACACTAAACCAGCATCTCGTAACTTGAAATTTAGTGGGTTTTGGGTAAAAATCTCCCCAGATTTTTATCTACCTTTTACCACTTCTAAAATTCTGCTGCATTATGCTACAATGAAGTYGTGTGAGAATACAAAAATAGCAGGAGATAAATCCAGGTTCTGAAATGAAAATTTTTAATTAACACATCTTAAATGCTTTGGAAACAGCTCCAGCCAAGGATGGACTGGCTGAAAAAACAGGAGCACAACCAACAGGTAACAGRGATTAGTTAATTCCAGRAGGAGTTAATCCTTGAATTACTGTSTTTTCTACCACAAAAAAAGGAGTTTTCTCTAAATACATTTTTCAGAAAAATCTGAATCTTTGCATTGAAATGCAGCAATTAAAAAATAATAGAAAATAAACCCCGTTTTGAAAATGAAAAGCCTTTAAAATATCATGAGGATCTAGGAAACTCTAAATTAGCAATGCTTCAAAATGTCATATTCTACCCCAAATCCTGCCTGATTACCCAGGAATTAATCTGAACTTAATCAAGATTAGATACTTTGAATAAAAATGCATTTTCTCATTGCTCTCAGATTCAATGATCACCTCGCCCCCCCGCACCATTTTCGGGATGTCACAGATTTGCCATTCCAACTTTTTAAAAAATCACTTGTGCTTCKTGCTTTTGGCTGCTTCTTTTGACAAATAAACACCACATAAAATGTGCAGGGCACAACGTAATTATTCTGAGGAGCACCTGCATAAAATCAGGGTGCAGAGATTTGTATTTTAGGTGCAGACTGCAGATAGTTGGGCAAATTTATGCTCCATCCCGGTATTGTGCCAAGATCCCTCTCCAGGATATGCAATAAAATATATTCCTATCTAAAATCACCACACAAAATCCCCAAAAGAAGAGGAGAAAGACCCCCCCAAAAAGATGAATTCAATGGTGGCCTYGATAATTAGATGAATAATTAATTACATTTCTGCCAAAGTGTTTGTTTGCTGCAGAAAACCCTCCCRGGAAATGCATTTAAACTTGGGGACAGCCAAGCAGCCACTGCCCTCCATAAAGTTCCTTTATATATTTTTCCACAATATGCACAAAACCGGAATATGAAATCAGAAACATTTTACACATTCTCATACTTCAGAGAGCACTAACAGCATTTTACTCGTCGAAAGCACTTTATCTTCATGTCTCTATGAGGCAGAGTTGGTGCATAATAATGTAATTTATATTGCCTAAATGTTATTTTGGGAGCATTGCATCATTTCTCAAACTTCATGACCTTTACAATTTTCTAAACTTTTATTTCCCTCATTATTCTGAACAGATTTCATTACATATTTTGAATGTAAACAACCCTGAATAATGATGGCCCCCATTACGTATGTACAGCTCTGACAATCGCGCGCGGGGCCGAGATGGAAACCCAGTGCATTAATTTACCTCTCATCTGCCGTAACTGCACTCCCATAAAAAGTTTTATACTCAACTCACATAAATCACGGGGAAGAAAAATGAGAAAATCTGGTGGCTAACTCATCTTCCACCATTCTGCGAAAATGAAATTCACTGAAATACCTATCAAAACTGCAATCATCAAGAGATAATGTCTTCTTAGGTCTATCTGCACTTTCCGATTTAATTTCCTCCATGCCCTTGACATCCACAGATACCATTAAGATTAAGAGCAGAGAGTAACTGAGCAGTTCTCGGATTTTGATATATGGGGCCCAGGCACTAAATGTAATATCATCATTTGAAAATTAATGCAATATTTCTTTTGTTAGTTTTTCCACGCGGAAAGSGGGCTCGACGCTCGGGGTTCTCGGCGGTAATTTCGCCGTCACGACGCTGCCGCGCAATTACGAGGAGACGCGCGCCCGGTCAGAGGTCACCCAAATTACTCCATCATTTAATGAGCACCGAGATCAAACCCCGGCGCACTGTTGCTGCCGAGAGACGCCTCGCAGCCTGCTACATCAAATCTGATGGAATCATTAGAGTAATAAGCAGGAAAATCTGTTTGCAGATTAACCTCTGGTTTCATGCTGCTTTCATCTAATGGGGCGCYGCGGAAATCTTGTCGGCTTTTCATCAGGCGCGATCAAATTACGGGAATTGCGAACAAACCGCCGGCGCGATTGGAAACAACACCCGCACGTGCCGGGGCTCTGGCGCAGATGCCAGGGAAAATCACGCTCTTTATATTTTACGGCGTTATTTACTCCGTCTGATCAGCGCTCCCATCCGTCTGCCGAGCCCCAGCTTCAAATTTACGGCGGAAAACGGGAGTKGGAGAATTGATGGAGTAAATATGAGCAGGGGGATGAAGGGAGAGCGGGAGGGAGGCAAAGAGGGCACGGGGATGAAGGGTCCTGCACAGCCAGGGTAGGGGAGGCACCTCATGGGAAATGGGAGTGACCAAGGTTTAGTTTTTAATAAACACACAAGGACACGAATGGCCTGGTTTATGGGGAGTGGCTCTGGCTGCAGGGAAATGGGAAGTGATGGGGAAAACTCGGGGCCATGGAAAACCTCAGGAGAACTGATTTTAGGGTTTTACACTGGGAACAACTCGTTGAACAATATGTACTGACCTTAAAGTGAGACCACCCCTTATTAATTAATGAGTGATGAAAACAGAGTGGTTTTGTCATTAATTCATGGAATGATTGGGGTTCCAAGGACATGGAAGATGATCCAGATCACTGTGCCACAAGTGAAATTACATCAAATTACAGCGAATATTATTTATAAAACCTTATCAGGGACCCCAGAACCACTGGGGCTGGAAAAGCCTTCCAAGCCAAGAGCCCAACCATTAACCCATCACTGACCACGGTCCCAGGTCCACATCCCCCGGGCTCTGGAACCCCTCCAGGGATGGGGACTCCACCCCTGCCCTGCTCCAGTGCTTGGCCACCCTTTCCATGAAGGAATTTTCCCCAGTATCCAACCAAAATTTTCCCTGAGGTCATTTCCTCTCACCCACTTTGCAAGCAGGTGAACAGAAAAGATCCTTTTTAACAAAGTTCAATCAATCCTATGTTCTGGATACCTGAGAAGTGTGAGCATCCAGATGTGAGGCTCAGGAACGTGCCCCATCCCTGCTCTCYGGCATGTTTTTAATCAGGAATAACAAACCCCACAATTATGGGAAGGCAATAAACCATTTCACACACTGATAACCACATTTCTCAGTGTGGTGGCAAGAACACGATGACAACTCCCATCTCTATTCCATATGCAGATAAAATTGATGTTTAAGTTAATTAATTTTTTTAAATGGACATAAAATATTATTTCCTTTTCACCTAACGTTCATTTTTCAGGAATGAACACCAGGGTCTCCAGGTCCCCTGTGTCCTTATGAACCCTGGGACACTGCCACGCTTTGGGCTGTAACCTCACACTGTCAATAACATTTTGGGCTCAATGCAACAAAACCAGACAAAATCCAACTGCAGAATTCAATGTTTGTCTACAAAAATACCAATATTTACCGTCTAAACAGCAGGATTAAATACTAATCAGTTACAAATAATAATTTGTCAGCACAACTAATATTTAACACTATTTTATAAAAGGGCGCCACCTGATTATTTCTACAAATTCTTAAAATTTTTTAAAACTTCCAAAAGATGAGTTATTTCATTATAACCTTGCCAAAAGTACCTCAGCAGTGGCTGTGCTCTCACACCTCCCACTCCATAAGGAATCTCCTATGTGTCCATCACATTCYAGGAAGGAGAACATCAAGCACACTCAAGTTTCAYGTTCAAGCACCAAACTAAAGGTCAKGCATGAAAATTGTAACTCCCAAAGAACACCAGAGTGRTTTTCCTMAGGGAATTMTTCCAGGTTTRATAATTWGAACATGTGAGATAAAATTCTATTWWAAAAAATKGTGAAAAATCTGATTYTTAAATAAATTTCAATAGAGGAAAATCCCAACCTTTCATTCAGCCTGGCACTTCCTCTGTAGGAGACAATTCGAGCCTGCAGAATATAATTGACCAGCATGGAATTTTGCCAGGACAGCAAGATAAACATAATTACTCATCTTAAGAGCGTTAATTAATTGTTTGTGAACACCAATAATTGGCTGCTTGGTTTGCAGCTCGTTAGGAAGCCGAGGACTCTGTCAGACACTGAGGAGCAGAGAGAGGAGACCCCACAGGTCAGAAACTCAGCCAGGGTCAGGGAGGGGCAGCACTGCATCCAAACCCAGGGAAAMCAGCCAGGGAATAAACAGGACATTTCATTAAAATAAACACTTCAGAAAACATCAACACCTCCTGAAGGAGCAGGGTTGGGGGTTTTTTGGGTGACCAGATGGAAGAAAGATGTGGATCTTAAACCCATCCAGTGCCACCCCTGCCATGGCAGGGACACCTCCCACTGTCCCAGGCTGCTCCAGCCCCAATGTCCAGCCTGGCCTTGGGCACTGCCAGGGATCCAGGGGCAGCYACAGCTGCTCTGGGAATTCTATTCCAGGCCCTCCCCACCCTCCCAGGGAACAACAATTCCTYCCCAAGATCCCATCTAAACCAACTCCCTTTCAGTTTGAAGCCATTCCCCCTTGTTCTGTCAGTCCTGACTCTTGTAAATCACAAATTGTAAAACACCCTTTTTTTACAGAAGGGGCTCAGTAACAGATAATCAAATCAGCAAAAAGATCCTCCCCTTAAGGTGGGAATAACTTCCTTACAAGCATTGGGAGAAGCAGGAATTAAACCAACGGAAATGGAATTTTGTGGTTTCAATCTTTCGAGGAATATCCCATTAAGTTATTGGAGTTCAAAAGGCCTTTATGAACAAAATGCTGAGATATGGAAGTTTCCAGCATAAAGATTCCTCCCTGTGGGTGCCCTGGGAAACAGTTGGTTTCCTGAGCACCCATTCCCAGGATTTTTGAAGATCAGATGGAAAAGGGAAAAAAGTCTCAAACCTGGAGGTTTCTGACAGATCTTYGAGGGAAACATTCCCTGTCCATGGCAGGGGGTGGAATRAGAGATCATTACAATMCCTTCCAAGGGATCTTTAAGGGCCCTTCCTGCCCAGTTTGGGATTCTAAATACAAAGCAGCCCATTTATTTAATGAGAGCATCATTTATTCCAAATTCCTGAAGCAGCAAACGAGAGGAATTTCCCAATTGCTCAAAGAACTCTGCTGATTCCCAATGTCAGGGGAACATTCCAATGGGCACCTTTGGAAAGGGGAGCTCCTGACAACTGTGCCAGGGTACCCATCCTGCTGGGATATCCATCCTGCCAGGAAATCCATCCATCCCATTGGGATACCCATCCCAACCCGCCAGGACATCCATCTATCCCAGATATCCGTCCCATTGCATCCCATCCCATGGATCCCATCCCATCCCATGGATCCCATCCCATCCCATGGATCCCATCCCATCCCATGGATCCCATCCCATGGATCCCATCCCATGGCATGGATCCCATCCCATCATCCACTCCACTGGGATGTCCATCCATCCCTCTGGAAGATCCATCCCATCCCACTGGGACACCCATCCATCCCACCAGGAGATCCATCCTTTCCATCCCATTCCACTCCAAGCAGATAWGGGAACCTCAGCTCCTACAAATTCCCCTTCCCAAATGATTCCCAAGTGGGAAACACGAGGAAAGCAAATTTTCCCAATGCGATTTCACAGACCAGCAGAGATGATTTAGACATTCCCTGTAAAATGGAACACTTCTCAGGATAGCTGTGCCATTAGAGAATATTTCAATGTACTAGGATTTAATAATCCCTTTAAATGAACTATTTAATGTTCCACTGATTGCTGGTACCAATGTGTAAGCTTCAACCAGCTTCTGACTGGGGACAAGATTTTATTTTCTYCAGTTTTGATCAACTGAGGAGTTTTTCACGCTAAGCCTGGCTCACCATCACTTGTGGCTTTCATATGTTTACTTAAACCAGAAATATTTTGCACCTCAATTATTATTTTCCACCGCAGCCCTGAATGGAATTTAAGTCGATCCATTATTCATAAAGCAAAGACAAGAGAAAACACAAAGCTGTGCACTCCTTTCAAAGCCTCCAAATGACTCAAACACACCATATTTATGCATGAAATATTTGATTGTGTCCCTGTCCCCTTTTTTTTTAATTTTTTTAATCACAAGTTTGTTGTTTTCAGATCAGGATATGCCAAAAATCCGACACCAAACAATTTTTGTTTATAATTAAGGCAATCATCAATCCGAGGATTGTAGTCCAGTTTATTTCATCTCTACATCAAAAAAAWGTAATTTAAAAAAATTAAAACTCCCTTGAAATGGGGAGATAAATGAAAATGTGAGTGCCTTCACATAATAACAGTACCCTGACCCTCTGGGAAATGGTTGACTTTCTCAATTCAAGGTATTCAAAGCTCATTCAAAAGTGTTCATTTGGAATGCAGATATCAAAGATGATGCAAATGTTCAAGAGAAAATTAAAACTTACCAGATGTTCTAATCCAGCTTTGATGTTTGCAGAGTCCCTGTAAGAGAAGAACAAAAGTTCTAAACAGTTGCTAAACCCTTGTCTGCAACAATTTCTGTTTAACTCCGAAATGGCAAAGCTGGGTCATTTCTGCAGTGTAAAATTGTTATTTTTAATACAAATATTTACCTGTGACACCTAAAAAATATTGATTATCCCAATGCACAATGACAGAATTAAACCCTTGAATATCACCTGGCCTGAAATTGCTGTGAGCTGCAGCAATGCCACCAGATACACATTGAAAATCAACATTTTTAACCTCATTATGCCTCTATTTACCCTGGGAATAATCAGCCAGGCCAGAGTATGGGACTGGTTAACAAACCCAGTTTTGGTGGCTCCTGGTTCTGCTTTGCCACCACTTCCACCATGGAATTTCAGGTGATGGAGAGAAGGAATTGTGATTAATTCCAYGGTCAGCCATGCTGGAACTTGGCATTTAATTCCTGAAAGCTGCAAAAAACCCAAATGTACACAGAGAAAATGGGAAGAATTTAACCCAATGGCAGCTCAAAAAAAAAGACCAAACTATCCAAGCAAAAACATCAAAAAACAAGAATTCAGAGGGAAAATTAATCCTAACACATCCTGCTAAGGAAAAAAAAAGATTAAATCCAATGGGAAACAAATKAAAAATTCCCCAAATCCCAACCCACTGAACAAGGTGATGGCTCCTGCTCCCATCAGCTCCAGGTTCTGCCTAATTCCAACATCACCTCTTGGAAGATGGGTCATTCCCGTGGCAAAGGAGGAACCAGCCTGAGGATTTCAGAGAATCAGTTGATACCACAATATCTAAAATTACAAATACTGTATTTATTAACACTAAAATTAYCATTTACTTATCACTTCCTACAGCTTTTCCAAAAATCGACCGTGCAGGGGTAGAACTGGATGGGATTTATCCAGTCCATCCCTTCCAACYCAACCATCCCACGATTCCAGGATCTGTTTTTTTGGTCTTTAAGGATGGAATTGCCAGGTCAGGGCAGGGAGGAGCTCCCAGGTCCAGCCCATCCCTGCYCTCAATATCTGTGCCCCTCCCCGGCCCCGTGCTGAAAGCAGCCTTAATTCAATTGCTGGACTCCAAACTGATAAAAAAGGTCCTGAAGTGGAAAATGTGCCGAGATTATTGGCAAATGAATAAAGATTTGTATCGAACCAACACACGGGAGCGGGGCAGGCTTTGGGGGGGCTTTTTTTTTTTAATCATCCCCKGTCTGAAACCTTCTGGGAACAGAGAGTTTCCCTTCCCCTCCCGCAGCACATCGATCCCCGAATTAGGCTGCAATATTAAATAATTAATATACTCGCCRTGATTGATGCTTTGCATTAGTTGAATATTAGGTTATCAATCAAAATCCACTTGGTTTAATGCAATAATATTGAAAAAGTGTCACGGGCTGTTGAGCCAATTTGGAGTTGAGGCAGCCCAGACAGGGATCTCGGTGTAAGGGCAGCCCTAAAGCAGGAACAGCCATGAGGAAAAAACGTTATCAGAGGAGCAGGACAGGGCTGAGCTGGTCCTAAATAAACCTGGGGCTCTGTCACTTCCAATGAGAGCTTGGGCCCAGCCCTGGGCATCCATCAGCCATCCTGGCAGGGCTTTGCCTTTCACTCACCCAATAGATTATAGGGCAGATCTTACACAATTATGGTCTGGATTCTGCTCTGTGTTATATTACATTGTACATGTAATATGTTCTGTCATTACTGTCTGCTTATGTGAGTATATATAATAATTACATATTTAAAACACAATTTATAATCTATAAATTAGTTTTATATTCATAATTTTTTACAATAATTCCATATTTAAATTATATTCATTTATTATATCATTCTTTATTCTATTTTATAGTGTATATTGTATATTTTATAGAATTTTATGTAATCTTTATTGTTATCATTTCTTATACTATTAATTATATTAATATATTAATGGCTTATTATAATACCTAAATTATATTCGTTTAAACAATATGATTTATATCATAAATTATCCAAATCACACTCCCATCAATGCCACATTTCCTGTGTTGTTTCGGGCAAATCAGAGCCACGGGCACAGCTCAGCTACCCCCACAGCCTCGAGTGGCTGAAGAAGTTTAAATCATGAAACACCACAAATAAAAGCCAGGAGCAGCTTTGTGCTCATCCAACATCCCAATGCTCATGTAAAATAAACCCTCAAGTTGTATTAATTTGATACTATTACCAGGAAATTAATTATATTTTACTGCATTTTTCACCCCAGAGTTCCCAAAAAGGCCCAGATTTGCCTTCCTTATCATCTCCAGGGCAGTACCTTAATTCYTYTGGTTYGYTAGGYAAATTCGATTTTATTYCTGAGTTTTCCYTTTTTCCACCAGAGAAGCTCTGGARTGGTTTMCCCACTKTAGTCAAGAATTTGCTGTAAAACACAACTTGACTTGCACCTATTTAAAATCTAAACCCAGTAAATACAACACTCACACTCATCCAAATGTTTCAGCAATGCCAGGGAAAAAAAATTCCAGCTCCATTTGAATCCTGGTCATGAGGGAGATGAAGCAACAAGCTGGGAATTCAATTAGGGATTTCAATTAGGTGGCACCAGATGAGCTTTAAGGTCCCTTCCAACCCAAACCATTCTGGAATCTCCAGGTTTTGCCAGTTTGGGATTGCTCAATCCCACAGTAACTAATGGAGGTGGTGAGAACTTCCCCTCCCAGYAAATTAAATTAAAAATATTCCCTAGCATTTGCTGGAAATAATCATTTTAACCTGGAATATATTCACGTTCCTAAAAATACTCCCCGTATTGAACTAACTATTAATCAAGGGAGCTGAAAAATGTGCACTCATGGAGACTTCAGGTCAGGTGTGAAATCCCATAAATTACAAGAGAACCACCCAAAATCTCCCAGTTTTGTTTCACAGAGGCTACAGGTGTGAAAATCCCACAAACAACCAAAGCTGATTTCTCTGTTCTGGCTGCTTAAAGCCACTCCTCAGCCCAACCTGGCCACTCCAAGGACATCGTAATGTGCAAGTCCTGGGAGTTTTCCTTC
>NW_026623892.1:207921-223386 GCF_030028575.1 Malurus melanocephalus | reverse complement strand
GTTCGCACTCCCAATGAACGCAGCCAATGAAATGTGGGACTCTGGAATGTCACCACTGTCACCCAGCCCTAAACAAACSACACAAGTCTGGCCTGCTTCACCTGTCTGTGACACAATTTCATGGATATTCAATTAAGG
This sequence comes from Malurus melanocephalus, assembly GCF_030028575.1. Taxonomy (NCBI): domain Eukaryota; kingdom Metazoa; phylum Chordata; class Aves; order Passeriformes; family Maluridae; genus Malurus; species Malurus melanocephalus. The sequence continues at coordinate 223,248 of NW_026623892.1, read as the reverse complement.
CACATCCTGGAGGTGACAGTGGAAGGAAACGTTTCCACACCGGACGTGGGTGCAGTGGAAGCGCCGCTGAGGAGTCTCGAGCGAGGAAAGCCTGGAGGTGAGAATACCCACAACACCAGGATGAATATTCACCAAAACCCAGCCAGTTCCAGCGATGGGGCTGCAAAAACTCCCCGGACTCGCCGAGAGYGCTGCAGGTTAATGAGGAACACAGAGAGAGCGCAGTAATTATGGTCCCAACACCTCCCATCTGGGCGGGACGGCTGCGGAATACAAACACGGCCATCCATGGAACATGGACTCCATCAGCACGGGCAATATTGGGAACAGGAGCTTCCCCTCTGCTCCACGAGTGGGGAATATTAAATCCAACTGTAAATCAGGGAGGAAATTTAAATGTTCTAAGCACTGAAACAATTTGAGCACAATCAATTTTCCATTTTCCGAAAGCTTCCAAATCCCCCTCATTCACCCAATTACTACTGTACTTAACCTAATGAAACGTTATTCTGAGGGAACAATGCTGTTCTTAAACAAATTGTCGGGAAAAATATAAGATTAAAAACTTCCAGACAAAGAATAAACTCCCAGAGAAAAGATGCAAATAAAATTACTCTCATAATCTTTTGTTTTTTATTTGCAAGTAGAGGAGCGAAGAGAAACAAAAGCACGGAACATAGCATCTGTCATATCAGAATATAAAAAGATGATCCTGGCACCAAATGAAAAAGCTCTAATTCATTTGCAAATCAAGCCTGCCAGTTCTATTTCAAGCTGGCGGTAACTGTCAAGAGTTAACAAGATAATCACTTTCAATCCTGCCTTCAATGGTACATTACACTGTTATTCCATTCAATAAGGCCCTTCTTTGGGGCACTGGATGAATGGTTTTCATTTCGAACTCACACAAAAAGTTGCAAAAAAAAAAAAAAAAAAAAAAAAAAAAAAAAAAAAAAAAAAAAAAAAAAAAAAAAAATCCATGGGGCTTAAGAAAGAAATCCCTTTATGGGCATTTATCTGCCGGCACTTGCTTTTAGGCAAAATGAGATATTTGGATACATTGGTGTCCATTCACTTCCTCTATTCCTTCAGGCCCTCAGTCTGGCGATAAAAAAAATCCCACAAGGAAACCTCAAGCCTGTTTAGTTTGGGGTTGGTTCTTTTTTTTTGAACTATCTATGCACATTAAATAAGTTCTGCAATAATCTTTGGTAAATACTTCACACCACGCTGCAACGGCATCGTGTTTGAACAGCTCCATTTTTGTCTAAATTCATTATAAACTGCTCAAAAACCAGTAAATGCTCCTGAAAATTGTGCTTAGGGAAACATTTACCAGTTGCTCATTAAATATTCAATAAAAATAAAGTTCCCAATTAAAGGCTCTCTGCCTAGGAAACAAGGCAACCTCCACTTTATCCAAACTAATTATTTGTAATTCTTTTCTATGACTCTGTGCCATGAATTCTTCCCAAGAGAAGAAAATCTTATAGAAGTTTATTAAGTATTTTAAAGTTATTTGCTGGCACCCAACTTTCCACTAAGAGCTGTGAAATAAAGCACTCCACACTTTTTCCTGATAATTATAACATTGAATAAAGAGTCTCATGAATTGGCTTTTCCCYCAGTTTCAGTTTGGGCTGGAATTTTGCAATTTCAAGACAGAAAATTGTTATGTCTTGACAAGAAGAGCCACAAAACAGTGTCCCCAGGAAGTGGAACTGGAACTGTCCCAAGCAGCCAAACCCACCCATGGGTGCAGCACAAAGCTCAGGACTCAGGGGCCTTTCACACAGAGGCARCACAGGGTAAGGCATTGCTGAACTTTCTGTTCAAGAGAGATATTGCAAAGTTACAGCAAAATTTGGGCACAATTTCCAGGCCTTTTAAACAGGGAAGGATGCATTGATAACACAAATAAATAATATCGAAAAAGAATTTAGAAAGATTTTAGAAAATCCCTTTTCTCTGATCATCACGGCTTCAGTCAACCAGCATTTGGATGAGTAACTGCTACACCAGTCCAAACAGCAGCGGAGGGAAGAACAAGCTGAAGAAATTTAAAAATAAAGTTGAAAACTTTGTACCTATGTACAAGAGGGAAAAACAGTTGAGCTCTCTCTACATGTATTTTTTTTTTGTAACAGAAACACTCCCAGAGCTGGAGTGAGCAGTGTTCAAATTGTTCATAAACTGCATATAAAATGGGGGAAATAATTTCAGTTATGGGGTAAAATTTGCAAACTCCGCTTCATATGTGGGATTTAAGGTAGGCTTTTCCTTGTAAATCTGTAATGACAGAAGCTGCACAAATCAATGGAAAAATGGCAGGAAAATATTCAGTCTTTGTACACACAGCACAGCCTAGCACACAGTACTTGTACTACAAAAGTGCCAAAAATAATTAAAAAAATTAATAAATTGGTCTTTTTAAACACTTCTGCCCATTCTGTCTGGCACTTCCATCAGAAGGTAACAAGGAAGGCTGAAATTCGCCCCCTCTGGAGCATCTCCTGCACTTGCAGCATTCCCAGCCCTGACCGTGCAACGACAAAAAGCCAAGTGCTCAGAAGCATTTGAGGAACTGCAACAGCCCAGCAYCAGGCAGATATTTTTTTTAAAAAATTAAAACACAGCCCCAAGTTGAGCCGAGGGAATTCGCTCTCTCTTGGATGTGGAATTGATCTGAATGCAATTACTTCACTCTTTTCAGCTCTGTTTGACTTTGAACTAAACATCAATTAACRCCCAAACAGGACCTGGTAACTCCAGTGCTGCTTCTTCCAGGAGAGAWGTGAAGCAAATTTATTGGGCCTCGCTGAACAGCTTCCAGCAATCACTGAAACCCTAAAACTCCCTTTAGCTGCAGTTTGAAAGCCCCTAAACCAGGCAGCCCATAATATCAGCCCCAAAGCTGGGAGCTTGCAGTGCTTCAGCTGCCACCGAGCCCCGGCCATGGAAGCCCATCTGCATAATCAATATGACAACCTTATTTTTCCAATGCAAACGGGATTGCTGCAGTGAGGTGTCTCAGCGCCACATCACAGTCATGGCCTCTTTTAACCCCTAATTAGATTGGGGTGATTATCCCTGCTCGTCCTTACAAGTGTACAGGGTGGATAAGGGATGACAAAAGCGCTCTGCGCTCGCTCAGGCTGCGGGTTTTGCGGGCAGATCGGGGCAAGATCAGCCAGGGATTGTTATTCATATCATCTCCACTGGGGAGATAGTCACACTTGGCCATCCGGGCTGGGGGAAAAGCGCCCAGAGCTGCATTAGGTAAATGCAGAACTGCTTAAGAGCATCAGGGTTACACAGATGGAAATTCAAGGTGATGTCGGGGAATTATGTTTAATTCAAATTGGTTATCACAAAGAGGAGCAGTGGGTTTGTGCCTCCTGCCTGTTCGGGAGATCGCTGCTCATTGTCCGGGGGTGTGTAACGTTTTACATGGCTATTTCTAACCAAATTAAAAAAAAGAGAAATCAAAGTTAGAAACAGCAATCCCCAAAGAATTACATTGCTCGGCAAAGTCCGAGCAGACAGAGAAGATCTATTACAGAAATGTAATCACATTTCATTTACAAGAACTCTTATCTCAAGCACTTAAACATAACATTTAAACAGTTTTCCATTTGATTGTGCTCAGTATTGGAGCTAATAAGATAGAGCAGCATAATCACGTTAGCAACATTTCTATTGCATTACACAAACACAGCGCGAGATTCAGGCAGAGCAGGGGGAAGAGGCGAGAGGAGGCTGCAAAACGGAGCCCTGGATCTCTCCTGGCACACAGGAACATCASTGGGATCATGGGTGAAACCTGCCACGCTGAAATGGGATCGTGGGCTCCCAAAATGGCCATTCCCAGACMGACAAAAAATGGGATTTCACTACATGTCTGTAYGGGAAGGGGTTTTGGAGCAAAGGARAASTACTGGCTCTTACTRGAAGATCATTCGTTCAAGGSAAGTAAAGTTTCCAGAATTGGTAGAAAAACATTTGGACAGAGCCTTGAAAAACCTTGAAGGGGAATATTTTACAGTATTGTATGAACTGTAATTAAACCCTGATGAGCAATGCTCTGAAGTGGCCCCAGTGCAATCCCTGTGCTTTATTTCCCCCAATGCAATCCCTGTGCTTTATTTCCCCCTGTGCTCTATTTCCCCATGAGCAATCCCTGCTGCTCTTCCCCTGTTTCTGCTCCATCCACACCCCAGGATGGGTCAGGCTGGAAGCGATTCCAGGGGCTCCTCTGGTCCCATTCCCTGCTCCAGCAGGGCCATCCCAGGGCACAGAATTGGAATTTTCCCTGGGACACTCCCCCCCTCACAGCAAAGATCTTCCTCCTGTCCAGCTGAAATTTCCTGGGATCAGTCCCTGCCCATCCTTCTGGTCCTGCTCCAAAACTTCCTCAAAACTTCCTCCAAAACCAGCAGCTCAGAGAGGGAAAGGAACCAACCACGGGGAAGGGAAGGATCCAGGGAGAGCTCAGAGCCCCTTTTGGGGCCWGAAGGGGCTCCAGGAGAGCTGGAGAGGGACTGGGGACAAGGGATGGAGGGACAGGACACAGGGAATGGGGTCACACTGCCAGAGGACAAGGATGGATGGGATTTTGGGCAGGAATTGTTCCCTGTAGGGTGGGCAGCCCTGGCACAGGGTGCCCAGAGCAGCTGTGGCTGCCCCTGGATCACTGGCAGTGCCCAGGGCCAGGTTGGACAGGRCTTGGAGCAAATAAATTTATCAAAACCTCAGAAATTTTGTCAGAAGAAAACTTCACCTCCTTAAACAAGGTGAGAAACACAACCTAAAAATAAGGTATTTCCATAAGCTAGAATATATTACAGCACAGAGTATAAATTTCAAATAATAGATACACAAGTATGGTACATAAAATTACATTAATTATCTGATATAAATTCACTGAGTTATTGTAGCCTGAMTGCTTAAAAATTAAGAAAAAAATAGCAGAACTTTTAAAATAATTATTAAAACAATAATTAAAACAACCTTTAAAGTTCATGGAAAGAGTTTCCAACAAGCTCTGAGGCCTAAAGCTTGTTTCGTTTTTTTAAAGTAAATTAATTGATGGATTTGAATCTTTTGTCCTCCTCAAGAAAAAACACATTGTGACCTTTTAAATCCGATTTAGTGGCTCCCACTCCATACAAACCCCTTCCTTCTCTTCCATCTTCACGCTCCTGCCTCACAGGGGACCTGCGAATTAACTCCCAGCACAAACTCCATTATCCAAAACTTCATCTGGGTGTTTTAAACACTGTTTAATTCGGTCAGGAAATCAAGGTTTTTYTCCTTTGACAAGGCAGAGTCAAGGAGGAAATAAAAAGGGAAGAGGGAGAAKGCAGAGAGAGGCACATGGAGCCTCCTGCACTCCCCATCCCTCTGCTAAACTCTCCCRTAAATCCATTTTTTCCCAAAATTTCMCCAAGCACAGAGTGATAYCCACATGACAGGAATCAGCCCCTCTCTGCCCCAGCACGATCCCTCTGAGCAGYTCAAAAGCTTCTGATGGCAGCAAAGGCAGAAATTCCTGATCAATTCCTTAATCCATGTGCAGAGAATGGACCGGCCCTTGCAGCCCAGAAAAAATCATTGCCAACCTAATTCACCATTTCATGGGCCTTGTACTACAACAACTTCAGCTGCTGCAGCAGATGAGGAGCGAGGCAGGAGAATCCCCAGCACATCCAAAATGCTCCCTCTGCTCCCCTCTTTGCCACCCTGGAGGTCACACTGAGATTTCCCAGCCTTGTCCTTTGTGGATATTTTAAAATGTTGGATTTTACACTGCAAAACAGGTAAAAATTGATGGATGAAGTGGAAACAATTCTGAGACTTTTCCTCCAGAAAAATCCCAATTAATCAGGTTGCAACAATCCATGGAAAACAGGGAATAAAGGCACCAGGATGGTGAGCTATTGTCACAAGGATGATTCTGCAGAGAACCAAAGGGGTTTCATTCCAAGAGGGGATCTCAGTGTATTCTCAGGGAACAGAGAAGGACATGAGAACCACGTGCACCCTCTGCATCTGGAATCTCTTATGGAATTAGACCCAGAAGGGCTCAGGATGAAAAATTTGGGATGGATGTGTCCATAGGAGGATCCAAGAACCTTCCCTGTGCAGTGGAAAATGGCTCCAGTGAAGGGTGTGGGAGCAGAAATGCAAGCCCAGGTTATTTGTAGGGTTTTCACTGAGCAGGAACATCCCACCCAGGAGGGGCCAAGGGTGAAACCAGAGTCTGGAAGTAAATCCTGGATTGGAAAAGGACCCTAAATCCCATTCAGTGCCAGCCCTGCCATGGCAGGGACACCTCCCACTGTCCCAGGCTGCTCCAGCCCCAATGTCCAGCCTGGCCTTGGGCACTCAAAGGGATCCAGGGGCAGCCACAGCTGCTCTGGGCTCCCCACCCTCCCAAGGAATAATTCCTGCCCAATATTCCATCCAAATCTCTCCTCTCTTGATTTAAAACTATTCCCTTGTGTCCTCTGACTGATTGACAGTTTAGATTATTCCATTCCAGTTTGTCACGTTATTTTATAATTCCAAATAACAGAAAGGTCCAAAATGAGACAAGGATTAGAAATACTTCCTTCAAACAAAGCTGCTCCTCTCCTTCCCAATCAAAGCCACGGATGGTTTATAAATAATCTCTATGGCAGGTGAGCTTCTTCCAGAAATATCCAAAATATGAGGTGCAGCAGAGTTAGAAACATTTTAGTGATAACTTACATTTTGCTTTCCCCCAGATTGTCTTTGTGATGGGCTGGTTGTGTCCTGCCCCTCCCATACCCGCTCTGAGGTGCAGTTTGGGGTTGGTTTTTCCCTAAATCCTGGCTGGCCCGGTGGTTTGGGGGCAGGAAGCAGGAGCAGGGYGAGGTGATTACTGTATCTCTGCTGCTCAGTGTCTGCAGGGCTTCTCACAGCCACAGCCACTCCTCAGAGCCAGTAAAGAGATTACAGCTCCCACTAACGGGATTTGCACAGCTCGGGATCAGGCACTTCGGATCCCTCCTGCCCAGATTAAGGGAGCCCATTAAAACAATCATCAGCTGCTCTCCCAGCACAAGGTGTCCCAGGGAAAAAAAAAAAAAATCAACCCCAAAAGTCCATGTTTACATTCAGAGCGTGTGTGTGTTTGGACATGTGGGCAGACAAAACCTTCTTTCAGCGGAAAAACTCGGTGTTGGAGGAATGATCCCGTTAAAAAGCCAGGATAATGCAAATTATATCGTTATAAAAGGACAATCACGGTGGCTGGCAGTTTTAAAGGAGCGGAGAGTTTGGAAAATTTTAAACAGCTTAAAAGAATGTGTGTCTTTGAAGATACTGCCTGCAAATGCATTCCAAAACCTATTTCTGGAAATGGGGAGAAATATAATTCCCTCAGCATCTCCCACGAATTTAGCAGGGAAGCTCATTTAACAGCCATCACTGACTGACAGTCTGAACTACAGAATGCCAACACAAAACTTCCATTTCTGTACTTAGCACTAAAAGTACTTAATGAATGAAAATGAAATGGTTACTGTGAGCTCGAATCTATTTCTTTTCCAGAAGCAGTGGTTCCCCAGCACAGCTCCACAGGTCACACACGTGTCCCATCCACTGCCTTTCCCAGCTGTCTGGGGGTGAAAGGCAAAGGCACCATCCCATATGCTGCTGCCTACCCAATACATGGCCAGGCTTTTCATCCTAAAAGGGGCTTTTTAGCAAACAAAAAGAAAAACAAGGCCAACACAGCTCYGACAACAAAGGCAACAAATCTCAGTCAAAAGCAGGCGACCCTGGAGCTGCTCTGGCACACGGAGGGCTCCGGCCTTTCCAGAGACATTTTTAGCAGCTCAATATCTCCTGTTCTTCCAGAACCTACCAMAGACACCACAGAACTCAGCACTCCCACCAAGCACCTTCAAACTTCAGCACAAACACCTCTCAGCAGCGTGACTGGAGCTCCTGCAAACTCCTCCTAATTTAGCCCAGACACTGGAAATGAACCCACTTGGATTAAGGAACCCCAGCAAATTCTTTTCCCCTCTGACAAAAGAAGRAAGAAATTTCTCCTGTAAGCATCCAAACTATTTTCCACCACAGGATGGAGTAGTTTGGTTTCAGCATTCAAAAAGCAGTTGCTAATTTCAAACAGATTTTTAAAAGCTCTTCTATAAGTTTTTCTATGAATTACCATGCTGAAGATGGATTTTTGGCTGCAGACTCTCAGATTCAGGAAACTTTACAAGTTTATAAATATCAACTTATTTCTGAGTGATGGGAGTGTTAGCAGCTCCCAAATGCTGTTAAACCCAAGCAGAATCCAAACCAACAGAGCATTCACATGACCTGTCCATGCAGCTGCTCAGGATGAACCATTCTAAGTTGGTTTTACTGCTCCTTTACACCCAGAACCGAAGGGCTGAGCTCCACACACTCCCCACACGTGCCAAAGGATCTCCCCCCMATCAAACACCGCTGCTGAAAGGCAACAAGGATCTCTGTTTGCCACGCCGTGTCTTCCCCATCAATTTTGCATGGAAACATGTTCTCCAAGGCAGGGCTTGCTGCTGCCAGGCTGGAGGTGATGAATGTTTAATGCACACAACACCACCCAGATCGGTGTCAGCACAGCCCCTGTGATCTCAGCTTGTGCTCCCACGGAGCTCTGCGGGTGCCACGGAGCTCCACGGGTGCTCTCACGGAGCTCCGCGGGTGCTGCCACGGAGCTCCGCGGGTGCTGCCACGGAGCTCCACGGGTGCTCCCACGGAGCTCCATCCCCTGTGAGCAGAGCAGGGATTGCAGCAGGGACCTCCTGTGCCTGTGGGGGAAGGAGGAAGGGGAGATGAACGGTGTGCTGAGCTCCAGGAGTGGCTGATGGCTGCCCAGCTTGAGGAGTTCAATATTCCCACTTCACTCCTGATGTTTGCTGCAAAGAGTGAAAAACTCCTCAGGAGGAACTGATTCCCCATGTGCCATCCACGGGGATTTGAACAGGGAAATCCCACTCCAGGGATTCAGGAAACACCACTGGAAAATGACCCCAAGTCAGAGAGACCTCGGTGAAGGTGAGAGACCCAAAAGTGTGGAATCTGAAGGAAAAATGGAAGCTGTGCTTGGACAAGGAACTCTTCAGCTCCCTGCCAATGACAGGACACAGGGAATGGCTCCCAGTGGGATTTTGGGCAGGAATTGTTCCCTGTAGGGTGGGCAGGCCCTGGCACAGGGTGCCCAGAGCTGCTGTGGCTGCCCCTGGATCCCTTTGAGTGCCCAAGGCCACCTGGAGCAGCCTGGGACAGGGGAAGGTGTCCCTACCCATGGAATGAACTGGGCTTTAAGGTCCCTCCCAACCCAAACCATTCCAGGATTTTGGGATCTGTCAAAGCATTTCAGGAGCTGGGAAACAATTAAAGCCCAAATGTATCAATAACCTGATTAAGTGTCAGCAATTAAACCAGTGGTCAGGTTTGATTAATGGCTCACCACTTCTTTTCTCATAACAACTGAGAAGCTGCTCTTAATTTATTCCATTAAAAATTGTCAAAACCACTTGGAAAAGTAATCCAGAATTCCTCCACTAYACCAGCAATGATGAGACCCATAAATCCAGGAAAAGTTATTTAAAACTAACAAGCTTTTTGTACCTTTTCCCCCTCAGTTTAACAATGAACAAGGAGCCTTATGAAAAACACGGCTGAGAACAACAAGATTTGCATGTTTTGAAGCTGATCAAGACTTGAAACATCAAAATTCAACAGCACACCCAACCAGGTCAACAAAGACATGTTGGCAAGTTGTTTTAAAACAAGTGAATTTCAAAAAGCATAAATAAAAGATGAATGCAATGCTTTGATTAGCAAAGAAAAAAAAATGTGGCAAAACATTGTAGTACTATAAACCCCTCACTTGTGCAGCTTTGGCCAGCTGGAGACTCCTTGCATGTAGATGGGGCTGGTGTGAATGTGGGGTTTGGGAGTGGAGGGAACTCCATGGAGCTCCCAACCCCAATCCCAAGCAGCTGTTGCTATAATTTCCCTCCATAACAGCTGGAAAAACAGAACATCCCTTAAAACATTTCAGGATATAAGAGGAGAAGAGCTGAACTGGATCACAGCCCATCCCCATGAACACCTGACAACTCAACAGCCAAGAAATTCAGTGTTGAACGTTAAAGAATGATCACAAAAACAGGGAAAACCCAGGAACAGAGCCTGGAATACTGGTATTTTAGCAATTTTCAGTTTTTGAAATATCTTGAGATGCTCACTGTGACGAGATCTCCCTTGAAAGAACCTGAACCTGCCCAAAAAAAACCACTGAGCACAGGTCAAGCAGCCAAACCAAGCTTAGGACAGAAAATCCCCATTAGGGTTTACAGGACCCACAAACAAATCTGCCCCTTAATTAGTGACAAAGATGGATTCAAGATGGAATTTTGGCCACAGAGTCATTTTGTTGCTGTGCTTTAGAGCAGCAGTGAAGCCCCAAACCCACAGCAGCTCTCAGAAAAGCTGCAGCGCTGCTGAGCTGCTCTGTTTATGCAAAGTCAGCCCATAAAGTCAGGAGCACCTGAGGATTTATGGCCCTGATTCCCCAGTCTGGCTCCAGGCTGAGCCTCATCACTGCTCCAAAGCAGCTACTTTGAATAAATCCATCCCAAAATGCCATGAATCCAACCCCAGAGCCACGCCTGCTCCTGGAGGAGCCTTTGAGGAAGGAGCTGCTCCAAATGCAGGATTGGTTCTCCCACAGATTCCCTGATGGGAGAGGTTCTGGAAGGGCTCTGTACAATAATGACATTTCCAGTGCTGATCCAGACACTGGATCTGGAATTTCATCTGCCTGGGGAGTCCACACTGGATCCAATTTAACCATGGAATTTTCCTGCTGCTGCAGGGAGCAAAGGGAAAATTCCAGAAGCTGACAGAAGCCCCCCATGTGGGTGGGAAATGCTGCTCTAGGAATTCCCCAGGAGCATTTTCCAGTGGGAATCCACCCAAGGGAAGGCCATGAAGTGATTACCCAATGTTTTCTCTTTTTGGAAGGGACCAGATGAACTGGGAAAACAGAAACACCCCAGTGAGAGCTGCACGAGATGGGTAAAGCAGAGGGAATTACAGGAATTGCCTTTCCTGCAATCTGTAATCAGCAATCCCAGTCATCCCAAGCAGGAATTGAGCTGACAACAGGCTCTCAAAGGTTCCCATTGCTCACCAGGGCAAGGCTTGTGCTRAAACTGTGTTTTAGAGCCTCAGCTGAACCCAGGAGGAACTTCTGCCACTGGGAGGAGTTCAGGTGTGTGTGAACAGCAAAATCCATCTTCTCCTAGCAAACAGTCCTCACACTTGCCAATATTCCCCATTTTCCCCTTAAACTGTGGCTATTATATACAGGAAGAACACTTCCATTAACAAACTGCTCTTCAGCCCACCCGAAACCAAGGAGGGAAAGAGTCATAAATGAAATGTGAAATGTTGCCACACTGCAGAATTGCCAAATCCTAAAAATCTCACTTTTCTAATATTTTTGAAGAATTCACGCTTAGTTGATATAAAATATAATTGGAGGTAAAGGGAAATTATTATAAAAATAAAGAGAGTTTTTGGCTGGGTTTTTGGCAGTCCCATGGTTCTGTGTTCCACTTACCCGACCTTGGTGCTGTGGAGCTCCTTGTCCTTGCCCTTGGCTTTGCCTTTGTCCCTGTCCTTGTCCCTGTCCTTGCCCTTGCGGCGCTCGCGGGAGCCGCTGGCCGCTCTCCTGTGGCCGCTCCTCTCGCTGCTGCGGCTGTAGGATCGCTGCCGCCCACGGGAGCGGGACCTGCACACACCAGGGACATTTCACTGGGTCATCCTCAGAGAATAAACCATCATTTCACTCTTATTTAATTCCTTATATTTATTATTTCATTATTTAATTATTATTTGCTAGTGATTGACACACGGAATCTGCTCAGAGGTTTCTTGCGCGCAAAGTCGTTTATTGTGAAGAAGCCTCATTTATAAGAATTCAATCAATTTGTAAGAATTCAATCGATTAACCATCAGTCTCTACCCATTCCATACATTGCATGTGAATAAAGCTCATTCTTCCTCTGTTCCCTTTTTCATTTCTGTCCTTTTCCCATGGTTTTCAGTTCCCTGTATCTGTCACTATTCACCCAGAGTTTTTCTGTTCACCAAAGCAATCAGATCTCTACCCTCCAAGGCCTGCATTCCCACAATTATTTAATTATTACATTATTAAATGGGAATTATTTAGTAGAATAGATTATAATTTAATAAATACACATGTAGCAATTTAACAATGTTAAACTAAGTATCAAAAGATACTTATCAAAAGGAAAAGATATTTATCAAAAGGAAACATTGCTCCTACTCTGAGGAAAATGCAAAATAACTTCAGTCATATTTCACTGGATTCATCTATTAACAAAGTAATCTTGGAGCTGCTGGGGAAGGAAAGGAAGGACATTTTTTCCTTCAATATTAAACTTTAAATTCCTGAATTCTGATCAAGTCAGCTCAGACCATAATCAGAGAATTTGGCTGGTACCAAATGCAGTGTTTACACTGCAAATATGTTCTCACCAACTGGTGGCAGGTGACATTTATATACAGGAAAACGCTTTTAAAAATCACTTTTTAAATACTCTTAACACAATTTTTAAGTATTTAAAAAGATTTAGAAGTATTTTAAGAACACTTTTTTAAAATTCAAAGTAGTTATTGCATCAAATTTGCCCCATCCCTGGGGGCAAGGCTGGACAGGGATAGGGGAAGGTGTCCCTGCCCCTGGCACAGCTTCCCTGGGCATCACCACTCTCAGGGAAGAATTTCTTCCCAATATCCCACTTAAACCTCCCATTCTTCAATTTAGGGCCAATCCCAATTGTCCCATCACTTCTCATGAGCTGCCTTTAATTCCTATTAAAGTATCTTGCAAGAGCTACAGGACAGGAAATAAAGAAAAAACTTCCAGAAATGGAGATCCCAAAAGGCATCTGCATCCCCAGCCCATCACTGAACCAGAACAAAACCCCACAGATCTGACAGAGAAAGTTTCCTATTTTATCTGCTGTTGAAAATTAACAAGAATCACAATTAGTCTTATTAAAGAAAGACCCAAAATGTTCAAATTATGGAACTACTGGAGGAAAAAAAAAAAGGGAAGCTGGAGAGGAGATTTCCAGCACGGATCCCCTTCCCCCAAACGCCACCCAAAACACCCACCCACCATGCCAAAGGTTAAGTCATTTAGTCAAGTTCAAAGATCTTCAAAGAGTCCTTAGATCCAGATAAGCCCATATGTTCCCAAAATTCTGTGAAAAGCCATTACTTTCCAATCTGCTTTTCATGTCCAAGTCACAGAACACACAGATGCTTGGCATCGCTCAGGATCCCRAAATTCTCACACCAGATAATCAAGGCTCACCAATAACTTCCCCATCTCCAGCCCCAAGAAATAAATGCCTTTATTCCATCAGCGTTCAGGCCGCTTGTAAACATTGAAAGTCTCCATAAAAGCCCATTCAGTTACTGCACAATAAGTGTTAATTTGCTAATTTCTTCACAGGTAATCAATTAAAATGTAAAATATTGGATAAAATTAGTTGCACTAAATTTAACAGCTGCTCCATAAGCATAATTAGTTTCACAAGGGCCATATGTATTCCGAGCAGAGCCCGAGTTGAAACAAATAAGCGGATTTTAAAACAAGTTTGAGGAAATCTGCATTTAATTAGCAGGTGGGCACTACAACTGCATAATGTTTTTATACATTTATATTTATGAAGTGACAGAAGATCTGAAGGCTTTTTAAAATGGCGTTTATTGTTTGAATGGGAACTGTTTTGCTGCATGCTAAAGTGATTTAAATCCTTATAGCCCCGCTTTGAAAAAATCATAAATGGTGAAAGAAAACATGTGGAAAACTGTAAAACTAGAAAGAATTTGCGACAAAAAGCAGAGCCACATACCATAACCAAAAGGAAACTACACTTAATTAAATGTACACTACATCTGGAATATCAGCCTAATAAAACGTGCAACTATTAATTTTCATTGTTCTGAAGGAAATGAGGTCAGTGGCGTTTAGTATTTCCCCAATTATATTGCACTAAAGCACTGAACTCTATCTTAGAGGTCCCATCTAATCTTTTCAAAAGGCTGCAATTGCAAAAGAGAGACTTTTTTTAAACGGGAAGAGGAATTAAAGCCCAAAACCAAGACRGGGCTTGTTTTCTTCTCTTTGAGCTCTTCCAGTGCAGGTTAAGTTTGGCAAAAATAATCTGTTTTTTGGGCAAACACAACCCCCACTCTGAAGAACGCCACTGAGATGTCAAGGCCTCCCCTGGAATTCTTCTCAGCATCTCTCACCTGACACAAGCCTTATTAGATTATTTTTAGCTCAACAGCCACAAACAAAAGCCAACAAATTCAGGGCTTTTTAATACCTCAGCCATAAATCCAAGGGCTGGGCCAGAACAATGAAACACAACTGCACTGCATCAAGGCTGGGTGCTCAGATTGGCAATAAAGCCAGAGTGCAAACACACRAGTAATTGCAGCAAAATGCCATGTTCTCCTTCAAAGCACATTAAGGGAAAGTTCCTTGTTTAACTCAACTTCACCACCAGGAAAAAAAAAAAAATCACTGTACGAGTTATTGGAAAGGTAAAATAATTTTGGGTATCAATTGCAGTCATTCAGGCTGCAGAAGTTATTAAATGTATATATATGTATTTAATGCAAATTTGGCTGGCTCTGTGAAACATTTCAGGTCATTATTAGTTTGTAATTTTAAAATGCATGTATTTGAGGAAGTTAAATATAGATAATATATAGGATAACAATTTTTTTTAATTTACTGTTAAATATAAGGTGAGTGATGACAAAAGTAGGCAGCAGCAGAGTCAGAGTTTAAACCTGAAATGAGACTGGTGCTAAGAGGAAAAAGTTGTTTCAAACCAGCAGTTTGGACAGTTGGTAAGTGACAAAATGTATTTCAGAATAAAGGAATATTTAAGATTTAAAAAAATATCATCCACAGTGCCAGAGAAAAGCAGGATGAAATAAAAGCAATGCAAGAAATAAAAGCAACCAAGACGTTTGCAGAGCTGAGGAAATGGATTCCCCAAAGCCCAGCAGCAGCTCAGCAATTCTCCACATACAAATTATGGGAACTACAGAATCAAACATTCAGGGAGATGGAATTCCTGTTATTTTGAAAAKATGTCATTGCTGGAAAGGCAGCGTGGAGAGAAGAACCCATGGATGAGACACTCCTGGAATTCTCAGGCAGTTGGGTTGTTCCAA
>NW_026623892.1:204195-207582 GCF_030028575.1 Malurus melanocephalus | reverse complement strand
CTGAGCTCTCAGGAGGATGGAGGAGCCTGCTCTGAGCTCTCAGGAGGATGGAGGTGCCTGCTCTGAGGAGGATGGAGGTGCCTGCTCTGAGCTCTGAGGAGGATGGAGGAACCTGCTCTCAGCTCTGAGGAGGATGGAGGAGCCTGCTCTGAGCTCTGAGGAGGATGGAGGAGCCTGCTCTGAGCTCTGAGGAGGATGGAGGAGCCTGCTCTGAGCTCCGAGGAGGATGGAGGTGCCTGCTCTGAGCTCTGAGGAGGATGGAGGAACCTGCTCTCAGCTCTGAGGAGGATGGAGGAGCCTGTCCTACACTCCAAGGAGGATGGAGCTGCCTGCTCTGAGCTCTGACGAGGATGGAGGTCCCTGCTCTGCCCCAATGCCTCGGTTATCCCACAAGAAATCCCTGATTTATGGTTCTCTTTCCCCACTCAGAGCTCCCAGCCCAGCACAGATCCCCACAGAGGAGCTGGAAACCCACGGGGGATCAGCCATGGGTGGACAGGAACCAACCCCAACCACCCCAAATTSACTGGAACTGAGCTGTGCTGGCTCAGAGCTGGCCAAGCATTATCAAAGAGATCCATAAATCATGGGCTGAACTGCTGTTATCCACACAGGAAGATAAACCATTTCTTGTCCTTGTTAATCTGTGCTGACTCTTTGCTAAGATTCAACCTCAAATTAAGACCATCAGATAAGAACACATCTGGTTTTACATGACAGCAATTTCTCTCACATCTTCGCAGAGCATGTCCCAAATATAGGGTTTTCCCAACCCTACATTTCTGCAGCCATGTCATGACTGATTAGAAAAAATCCTGGAATCTAATCGTAATAATCTTTAGGGAATAAAATAATGAGGAAACAGAAGTTAATACAGAAATTGGTGTGTTGCCCTGGCTATTGAATAAACAGCCAAAAGTCCCTCCAATTCCTTGTCCTTTCTCATTCAAAGCAGCCTTGAAATTCAAGGGAAAAAACCCCACACACACTGAAATAAATGTGTGCAGTACCCAGCTGCAGGTACATTGGAACTGCCATATAAAAACAAAGTTAAGATGGACAAGGGAAGTAATTATTATTCCAATAATCTGAAAAAAAATGGCTCAAATGCATTGAGAATATCAAACTTGTCTTCTGGTCATACAAGAAGTTGAACCCACGAGGTGAGGCAAAAGCAAAACAATTGTTCATTTACCACACAGAGATACCAGCAGGAAAATTCCTTCCTCTCCCAACCAAATCTGTCATTGCTTAGGCTGACAAAAAAGCAACCAGAAAAAAAAATGGGCTGAATGAAAGTTTAAATGGTGCAATCCTGTACGAAAGACATTTGACACTTCAAAAATAAAAAAAAAGGGAAAATAAGAGTTTTACAGGAGCATTCTATTAGCAAGCAGATCCATCAGCCCCTGTAATTAATTCATACAAGCACGTGTGGCTGCTCCATTCTCCACACAGCTGGAATCTATTTGGAAAAACAAAGGTCCAGCTTTGTTGCAGGACTCTGGATAAATGCACCAGATTATTCCTTTCTGCCTCGTGCAGGATTAGTGACTGCATCTGCCAWGGCAGGAAGACCTGGACGTATCACAGAGCTGTGGAAAAGGCTCCAATTCCTTTTCCAGATGGAATCACGACCCAGGTAATTATTTGTTGTAAATTTGACAACACCTCTGATATTATGGTAAAATGTTAAGGGACAGGCAGGGGAGATTTTCAGGTTGAGATTTTCCACTTCCCCTGTGCCTGGGTTCAGTTTAATTACAGGTAAACACTGCTGCTCTGTCTGTCTGGGACAAATTCAGCATTTCAGTCTCTGTGATCATAAAACCTGCAAGGCTGAGGCCCCAGTGATGGTCTGAGCTTAAGGACTCTGTGATGTCTGTGTGTCCTCACATCCCCAAACTGGTACCAGCCAKCTGAAGGGAATTACCTGAACAGATGTTTGAGATCAGCTCACACACCACGACACTAGCTGCTCTAAGAGCTGCACAAAAMCCCCAAAAATCCCAATTTAGCTCAGGCAGCACCATCACTGGTGACTGAGCTCTCCAAGAGCCAAAAGTGRAACACCAGGGATGCTGCAGGTGGCCAAGGGCTCCATCCTGTCCAGGACCTTCCCATTCCCCATAACCCGAGGTCCATAACTGAGCACAGGCACAGGGGGACACCATTCCCTGGATGAGCCAAAATCATCCCCAGCAATCCATTCCACAGCTCAACAATCCATTGCACATCCCAACAATCCAACCCACACCTCAACAATCCATCCCATAATCCATCCCACAATCCATCCCACCCCTAATAATCCATCCCACACCCCAAACTCCACAGCTTTGGGTCCCAACCCTCAACTCCAGCCCCATTCTGAGGAAGGCCAAGACTTCAGTGGATCATTCAGAGAATTCCATCCCTTTGATTTGGCTGAATCCAGGGAACACCCCATAATTCAGGTAATTTAGGGTCACCAGAATGCTCCAGATCTGACTTTACCCTCCTGCCTGATCCATAACATCCACATTTCCAATGCTCCTTCCAGCCAAGGGGTGAGGAACAACTCATCCTCCCACCCCTCCCCATCACCCTCTGAGGAGGTGGGGACCATTTGCACTGAAAGTCTATTTTAGTTWAATTTAAAAACCCCTTTCCCATATTATATGGATATAATTAAAACCGTGGTTCCACTCTAAAATGCATTTCCTGGTTCTGATAACCTACAGGGCAATTTCCATCACCACATATTCCACAGGACTCCATAAAATAAAATTCCTATTGAATAAGAAAGGCTATTTGTATTTTATACCATTTTTCTGTATTGAGTATTTGCTTAGAGTCATCTAAAAATCACCTTTAGACAAGCCTCAAAATTTAATGAGCTTTTAAAAAATTMAAAGAATCTTACAATTTTCCTTCAAGATTTGTTTTTATCCTCATTTAAGTTGCCACAATTCATTTGCTTTAATCCTTTATCTGTTATTTGTACTATACCTGTTATTTGAACCACTATCTGTTATTTGACCCAATATCTCATTAATAAATACCATTTTGGGTGGTTTTTTTAATGAATAACTCTTTTCAATCAACCTTACACTCCAACCATAATAATTGTTTGGGTTAAGCATTAATATTAAATTACTCAAACCCCATTTTTTGTGGCCTCCCGGGAAGAAAGAGGTTTGGATTCCCGAAAAGGAGGAGGTTTGGGTTCCCAGGAAGGAGAAGGTTTGGATTCCCGGGAAGGAGGAGGTCTGGATTCCCAGGAAGGAGGAGGTCTGGATTCCCAGGAAGGAGGTCCAGATTCCTGGGAATGAGGTTGTTTGGATTCTCAGGAAGGAGGAGGTTTGGACTACTGGGAAGGATGTTCGGATTGCCGGGAAGAAGGAGGTT
>NW_026623892.1:191201-203668 GCF_030028575.1 Malurus melanocephalus | reverse complement strand
GGAAGAAGGAGTTTCAGATTCTCAGGAATGAGGTTGTTCGAATTCCCGGGAAGGAGAAGATTTGGATTCCCAGGAACGAGGTTGTTCAGATTCCCAGGAAGGAGGTTTGGATTCCCAGGAAGGAGGTTTGGATTCCCAGGAATGGGGTTGTTTGGATTCCCAGGAAGGAGGTTGTCTGGATTCCCAGGAATGAAGTTGTTCAGATTCCCAGGAATGAGGTGCCGCGAGGAGCGCCGGCGATGAAAGCGCGCCCGGCCCGATGCAAATGCAAACAGAGCGACAGACACAATTATCGCACTAATTGCTAATGAATACAGTCAAGGGGCTTCAAAAAGCCAAACTTTGCTTGCACCACTTCAGGTTTTGACCTCTGCAGGAGCAAATGCATTTCAAACCGGAGCCCACCTAAACTGATTAACGGCGCCAGGCGAGGCCGGCGCGGAGCGGGAGCTTTTTTCCGTCTATCCCGTGGCCCCGAGGATAGTTAAATGAACCTTAAAATGGCTACAAACAGCTCAATGACTACACAGAGTCCTGCCAATTAGAAATAATTAGGCAGTCATTTTGGTGGTAAGTCTTTTTAAGTGCATACATAATGATGCAATGATGCTTATTAGCGAGCTCATAGGAGCCCTGCTCAAACAGCCTGGAATAATTATGCAACTATCACAAAGCCTTGCACATCTCTGTACTTCACCTTAATGCAGTTAAAAATCCACTTCATTACCTCCAGTAATTAATCCTCCATTAATTGCAGGAAAAGCCCAGTTTACCGTGCTTCGTTTCTAATTATCTTATAAATAGTTATGGTTCTAATTAATGTGTTCATTAAGCTGAATATCTTTCTCAAAGCCATGCTCAGAGCAAAGGTTCTGCTTTTGAGAGAAAAAGCCTAACTAGCCATAAGGTGAGGCCATTTTGGTTGTATTTGCTTTTATTTTAGTATATTCAACCTCCTAATTGGCATTTAAAATCTAATTTGGAAGAACTTCAAGAAGACTATATAGGAGAAAAATAGGAAAAGGCTTTGCTTTTTTTTTCATACCCATTCTCCAATCAAGAAGCTCAGAGCTTTAACAGGAAAACTTTTAGCATCTCCTTTTGATATGGGCTGGGAACAGATTTTCAGTGCTGYGCCACAGATTAATTGAAATTCTATCACAATTGAGTTTATCCCTGCATGTTTCCATAGAGGAGACCCAAATATTATGGAAAGAAAACAGAAACCTAAGAGTGTATACATAATCAAAAATAATAAACCCACACTGTTGGCCTTGCCTTCATTTCTAGGATATAAATCCGTGATACAGAATTACAACAAGAATTTACATCGGTGATTTGAGCTGAGCATAATCTACCCCTGTAAATTCATTGAAATATTGCCTTAGTGGGCAATTATATAATCCAATGAAAACCACAACTGCAGAATATCTTAAAATAACATCTCTGGATAAGGGAATTCCCTACTGAAACACATTTCACACAATTTTGGGGCTTTGCAGGTAAGAGTTGTGCAGAAAACTTAGATTCAAAATGAATTTCAACAAGAGTACAATCAAAGTATTTTAGTTATAGTTAAAATCCCAGTATAGATATTAAATTCCCATCTCTTCCTACATTACATATTTAAATACACCYATTTCCAGTTACACTATGCAAAACCAAATACAAGTTTTCCCATATTTTCACTAATGTGACCACACATTCAACATCAAATATTTTGTTCAGAGAGTTACTCAAACCCTACTTTGACAGCAAGAGGACAAAAGCTCTGCATATGCCTGCAATTCTCCCATTCCTTTTGGGAATTCTTCCATTTGGGAATTCTCCCATTCGTTTTGGGAACCTTGGAACATCCCAGGTCAGGAAAATCTGCAATCACTGCAGGCCAGTGCAGCTCAGCCATGGCTCCCACAGAGCCAAGGTTTGATGCCAATAAAGCAGGATAAGGAGCAGATGAGGAGTTATCAGCTCTACGTCCTGCTCTGGAATTTTTGGGACACTCAGTGCTTTGCCCTGAAAGCTGGGAAAATATCTAAGAAAATTCAGAGTTTAGATGTATGAGAAGAAGCAGCACAAAGGATGAAGGGACAGCCAGGGAGTGTCAAGGTACYACAATTTTAATCAACTTAATTTGGCAGGAATCCACTCCCAAAGTACACCCAACATCCCCTTTCCAGATTGCTTTCTTTTGGCTTCATCATTTTAMCCAGATTCTGTTCCTGCCATACATTATTTGAATGAAAAAGGATGGAAGATGGGAATAAAGAGTAAATTTTTACTACTAAATTCCACTATTTTGTGTCCCACATTGTGGAAATCACTTCTGGAAGTGAGCCCTGGAAAGAGCAACAACTGACACAGCAAGGTCTTGGATTACCAGGGCATCCTTAAGACATCTGCTTTTGCAGGGCTGCCTCAAGAAACACGAGCTCTGCAGTGAAGAAATAACAGATTCTATTTCATAGCCACAGCTTTGGTAGCAGAGAAAAAGAGAGAATTGGAAAAAAAATAAAAAAGTTATAATACATAGTGGTTTAGAATGCAGACACACTGAAATCAAAAAGGCAATTCCCCACTAAGGGGAATCGTATTTTTCTTGTCTCCTTGAGTACCTTTTCCAAACAGAAAACTGAAACATTAAAAAAACCCCAACAACCTCCAAATACACCTTCCTCCAAAGGGAGGAATAAAAGGTTTTAGAGAAATAAGCAGCTCTACTTAAAACACYGTGTGTACATAACACCTGGGCTGCACAAAAACCAACTTTACATGTAATTAAACTGGAGCCTGAGCTCGAAATGAGCAGCACTTATGCATTCAGAGYTTTTTTTAAGGCTTTTTTTTTTGTTTTATACCAATGAAAGGCATCAAAGCAACTGTCACTCGCAGCTCTGTGGCCTTATTGATAACTGGAGGGCCCTCGGCGTTGCCTTGTGAAGTTTAATTTCCCAAAGTGGTCAATTAGGGCTGGGCAATGAGCTCGGCAGTGCTGCTGCTCCAGGACATCTCCCCTGCTCCTGCTCCACCTCTGTGCCTTTCCTGGGCAGCCACGCACACAAACTGCTCATTCCTCTCCAAAAAAAGTCAATTATTACAACAAAAAAAAAGCTATTTTTAGAGGCTGTTGTTGATACAACCTGGAAYGCAACAAGATCCTAAATAAAAACTGCAGGGTTGGATTTACTGTGGGGAAAAATAAACAGGAGCTGACATTACCATCAGTGGGAAACCTACAGATCACACTCACTCATGTGAATTAAACCTTCCTGCCCCAAGCTTTTATTTGAAGTTTCATGAAAGAAATGCTGCAATGTCTTAATTAAATCTATTTGTTAATGGACCAAAGGATTGAAACTTTCCCAGCAGTAAAAAAAAAAACAGGAACGTGTAATATTTACATGGATTTCTTCCATAATTACACCTGAGTGGTTAACTCAGGGAGCAGGGATAGGGGAAAAAACACCCTGAGCAGCAGATCAATACTTGAAAGGAATAGGAACTCCAGTACAAGCAGGCAAAAAATTAGGCAATCATAAGAATTAWTTGYAAAAATAAAATTAGAGAAGTATGGMTTGGGTTGGAATTTCAAAAGCAATGTTCTAATTAAACAGCACTGCTTGATTTCTGACAGGGCTCTGCTTCTCTTTAGGAAATTCTCCCAAATGAGGCATTTCCAAAGGATTTTCAGGGATCTCAGCACTATCTGTGTGTGCCCAGCCCTGTTTGGGCAGTTCTGGTCCCTCCTGGAGTGCTGCAGCAGCCAAAGGTCCCTGTGTGTCCCTGTCCTGTCCCAATCCCAATCCCAATCCCATCACTCTGAGTCAATCCCACTGCTCCTACAAATCCCACTCCCATCTCCTCCCAGCACACCCCAAAGCTGCTGGTGCTCAGTTCAGAATTCCCTTTGTCCCAAAGCTTTCCCTGCTCCCTGGAACAGCCAGGATCTCCTGTGCCACGGCTCAATCCCACAGCCAGAGCTCTGCTCTCCATGGAACACCCCAGCTCAAACCCACACAGCATCACCCCAAAATTCACACCTTTACACCCTAAAAAMCAGTCCTCTAGCTCCACACAACCACAGCGCAGCTTTGCTCACTGTTGAAGACATTCCATTCTTTTTTTTTTCCTTTTTTTCTTGATCAATCTTTCCTTTGCATCCTCCRGTTCCTCCATAAACTCTCCAGCAAATTCACCAGCCCCTCCCAATTCTGCTTTATCTGCTGTCCACTCAAAATGTCCAACCCTTTTATTTTCCTCTCCCCTAAAAACTCTTATTTCCCTTTCAGGTAATGCTGTTTGAGGGAATTCTCCCTGAAGTTGGTGATAATTAAGCCCCTACTCTGTAATCCAAGGAAAACTCTCCAGTGCTGAGCAGGACAGGCAGACACAGCTGAAAATAAAAAAAACTATTCCAAGTAAAATTACTACAGATTGTGTATTGGTCCAAGAGCTCTTATCAGCTGTAAACTCTGATAGGCCAGGTTTGAATCTGGAAAGACTCCAGCACATTAATGCCACACTCAAACAAGACATTGGATGCTAAAAGGGGAGTAACTGAAGACAACTCCAAGCAACACAAATATAAAAGCATTCAGTGATAATATCTTTGAAAATCCTTACAAACTGGGCACTRTCAACTCTTAACTAAAATATATCATAGCAGTGGTTTGGATTTTTTTTAAGCACGTACTAAATAAAGGAAATTCTCAAAGATCTAAAAAAAAAAAAAAAATCAGTGGGGTTTTACTACCAGTTATTAAATTACTTTTTCAGGTCGCACTTCAGTACCTTGTTTTTAAATATTACAAATTAACTGCTAAAAACAAAGAATCCTGCCAGACTGTGAGGGTTGAACCCAGATTAATTCCAATTTACATTGCTGGGATCATGGCAGCTGCTTTTGCATCCCATAACCCAGTCTATCCCAAAGCCACCCCTAAGAAGGARGCCCCTGCACTGCAACAAGCTGCATACATCTCAATATTAAATTATATTATTAAATTAATTACACTGGAGCARTGGTAGGGAAATGAGATGTAAAACCCTCCACACTGCTCCAACACCTCCTTCAGCCACACTCCCAAGGAGCAGCTCTCCAGGCAGCATTGCTTTCCATATCATCTTTTTTTCTACTGCAATCTGTATAGATGAATCTGATGGGTTTGTGTCAATTCGTAACTTGGAGTGCATTAAGATATTTTAAGGCAGCAGTTTGCATTTTAACACAATGGGAAAAGCCAAAGACACTGGCAGACAACAAAGCAAACTTGCATATTCACAGGCACTTGAGTGGAATATTCTGTGATCACGGGATTGGATGGAATCAGGGAATAAAGGTCAACATTTGCTGGTTAATTCTATTTCAAGATCTGTGAATTAGAAGATTTGTGCTGCAAGTTCTGCTGCAAAGTATTTAATATGTGATTAACTTGCAGAACAATGGCAGTGGAAACTCTCCCAATATTCCCAGGACTCTCCATCCAGCCCGGAATTCCGCGGGAGCCGAGCTCCTGCACGGCRCAGCAGCAGAATATTCTAATAAGAACTCTCCTAATCTTCACCCAGCAATAATTTCAAGATGATATTATTATTCTCATTTCCTTGAATAATATCCATACTCCAGGGCCATTTTCCTTCTCATATTCAATATCRGGCATGCTCCTATCAAGATTCCTTTCCTCATATCCTGTCACAGTATCAATCACTGCCTCCTGTCCACTCAATCCACTTTTGATTTATCAGCCGCCGTCTTTCTGGACTCCATAACTCGACCCAAACCATTTTAGCAAGACAGTGACAAATAACACCCAGGATCACATCAACCTGTTCCACTTAGTAAACTAAGGACCAGGAACTGTGACATCCCTCCATAAGTATTCCTGCTATTCCCCAGCCTGATGTATATTAATGAGGAGCTGGTATTTGAAACGCTCCTTCCACATCAGCATCTAATATGATCAAATTAGGAAATGGGATGATTTATTAAATTCCGTGCAGCTGAAATATTCCTTTCCAGCCCTGCACGGGTGGCTGCAGAGAGGGAGCTGTTGCTTCCAATTTTTCCACRGGAGGATGTGCCTGCGCTTCGCAGACGAATTATTGGCTTTAAAAAGATTGCGAGGAGGCGAAATGTTATTAAGCAAATGCTCAGTAAAACAAACTAAATCGGTTTTAAAATTCCTAATTTAATGTAAATCTTGGTTGTTTCTGCTGAAATTCAGTTTGTGATCT
Source organism: Malurus melanocephalus (assembly GCF_030028575.1). Lineage (NCBI taxonomy): Eukaryota > Metazoa > Chordata > Aves > Passeriformes > Maluridae > Malurus > Malurus melanocephalus. The sequence continues at coordinate 197,434 of NW_026623892.1, read as the reverse complement.
TATTAAGTCGTATTTGCATTGTACTCCCTCGCTGTAGGACAGCTTGGAATTTATAGCATTACTGGGAAGCCCCACTTTTTTGACTTTAGAAATTCATCTAAAACAGAATTGTTATAATATGCACAAATTTCTTTATCTTCACAAGTCAAACAACCATTACTGGGAAGCCCCGCTTTTTGCCTCTAAAAATGCATCYAAAATAAAATATTCATAATATGCACACATTTTCTTTATCTTCTCAAATAAAGCACAGCCATTACTGGGAAACTCCACTTTTTAAACTTAAAAATTCATCTAAAATGGAGCAGTTACAACACACACAGGTTTCTTTATCTCCTCAAATAGTGTACAAAAAAATCAGTTTAGGTTACAAACAACACCTACTTAAAGCACCTTAAATGTGTTATTGTCATTATAAAAATCCAACTTTTCAAATTAAAACTTGATCTATCTCAGTGTTGTGCACTGCTGGAGATCTGTAAATCATCTGCTCAAATAAAACACCTCTGTTAGAGGAGTTATTAAAAAAAAMCAACATTACTTTTAACACCTTCACTACCTTCAAAACCAAATTAAAAGCTGGTAGGGGATCGTGGGGAGAAAAGATGTTACAGGATACAAAATCTGTGCCATGGGCGTGATTTACACCCAAAAACAATTCCTGGGATTTAAAGACACCGTGGAACAGATCTTAACTTCCAATACGAAGGCAATTTTCTACTCTCAGACTCATAATAAATAAAATTTTAAAAATGTATTTTCTCAGCTCCTGAAGTGGATAATCCTCTGAAGATACAGCAGGAGTGTGACAAACACAGGGCTGATCTTCCCTTTCCTGCAGCTTCCCAGTTGGGGCAGCAGCATTTCCCTCCTCCCCTGGMAATCCAGGAGCTGGAGATCACCAGGAATATTTCCCTGGATAACACATTCCTCCTGCAGGAACACAAGGGGCTGCCTGGGTTACTCTGGACCCTTTTATTGGTTATTTACAAGTGCTTTCTTCAGTATTCACCCAGAAAAGCCACAGGAAAATAAACTGACCCACACTGAGCAACAACAAAAATCAGGAATTTCRCATGGAATTTACAGAAATTCCATGTCAGTGCTCCAAACAGGAGCTCATGGCAGSAGATGAGGACCCCTCAATCCTCTTTTCCCATCATTTTTAGCTTCACGTTCATTTTTTCTATCCCTCCATCCCATTCCCTCTTTTCCCCACTCTCTTTTCCAGCCTGAAGAATCCAGCATGGAAAGCTGGTGAGCCCTCAGACCGGGTGATTTTGAGGCAAAAAAGGGATTATTTGGCATCACTGCAAGAGCTCAGCACTGACAACCAGGGCACACACAGGCCTGGAGTTGCAGCTTTTTGCAAATCCAAGATTTAAACTCCAAAATCAGATTAATCCACAGCTTCTCAGGGCAATGTTACAGCAGATTCAGGGGAAAAAATTACAATAAAGGATTGGATGTGTCCTGTTGGGTTTGATTTTAAGCTTTTGGACCATTCTGGGACTATTTAGGATGTTATTTATCAATATTTTCCCTCGGTGGTGTSAATAGGACCAGCATTTACAGGAATGTGCAGCTCTACCCCTCCAGTGCTGCAGCCTTGATACATAAAATATTTGATACTTAAAATATCTGATACATCAAATACTTGATACACTGTGGTTTTCAGAAGTAGCTACATTTTTCAAGTTTTTAGGTGACTAATTTCCATCTACTGGAACCGTAATTAAAATCAAACCCCTCAGCAAAGATGACCATTAGACAACTGTGAATGAGGCCTGCAATTGATAATTATTCTATATTATTATAATAAAAACCATTTAAAATCAGTTTATCACATTGCCCATCACTGAKTATGTGACATCCTGAAAAAACCTTCATTTTCACCTCATTTTTTTGACATTCCAGTAAGTTAAGAGTGATTTTTTKKGGGGAAAAAAGGGGATATTCACAGGAATATCTGCACAGCTCTKATGGGGAGGATACTCCAAGAAAAATCAGGCAGTTTAAATAATCCAATTTCTACTACAAAGGCACTGCAGCAATAAAGGGTCCAGGCAGCTCTTCTAAAGAACAGCTGGGAATAAGTCATGGCAGAACAGAAGCATGAAAAAGTGGAATATTCACATTTCAACAATTGTTCTGCATTTACAGGCAACAGCTCTTCTGGGTCGTACATGGAAATCCCAAGTTTGATAAATTCTTAAAGCAGGGACAAAATCACCTGGCTAAAGATTTGGAAAGGCACACCCAAACAGCTTCCATCTGCCTGGTGCACTCAGTATTTAATTTCAAGTCACTAGAAAATGTTAATGGCAAATCTGGTATCCAGGGAGGAACTCGAGTTGAACTTTTTAATTGAAAAATACACACMAATACAACTTGAGCTTCCTTCAATTCAAGAAGAAAAGCAGGTTTTGTGATACATTTTGTGGCTTGTGATTGAGATTTGAGTATTTAAACTGGGACACATTTGTTTGTCACAAACCAATGTGTGAAAAATTTCACTGCAGATACCACTAAACATGAATAAAAAATTGCACAACCAAATACTCATCTTCTTTCCAGAGAAATACAGATGAGAAAATTAGTTTATTCTGAACTTCAATGTTATGTGTGGGAATTATAGAAAGCGGGAAGCAAAAAAAAAATCCAAAAGGTATTTCCAAATAATTCTATGAAACCAAGCAACTCTATTAATGTTACTTTTTGAACTAAATAAGAATGTTACTTTTGAACTAAATAAAAAATAAATCATTTATCTCCAAAATGGTTTCACCAGGAAAGATTTGGTGTACAGAAAGCACTCCAAGGGTCCCAGGTTAGAACATTCCAAGGGATTTGTGGTTTAGATCATCACTCACAGCCTTTGTTTCCATTTATTCCAAGCTCAGACTTCTGTCAGGGTTTTACAGGAATGTTTTTACAATAGGAATAACCATGTTTGTTCCCAGGGAAGAGCCTTACCTCCTGGTTCTGCTCTTTGAGCGGGATCTCTGGGACCTGTAGGATTTGCCTCTGCCCCTGGAGCGGCTGCGGCTGCGTTTCCTCCGGGAGCCGTAGGAAGAGCTGCTGCTGGATCTGTGTCTGCGCCTGCAACAGAGCCAGGACTGAGTGCCACTGCTCCCAAAAACCCCCCAGACAGGCACCAACCCCAAACCAGCCAGGAGAAAACACAACAGGACAAACCTGGGGGACTCCAGAAACCACARATCCCACTATTCCCCTGGACAAATAACCACACACACAGACAGTGCTGCTCTAAAAACCTGATCTCCAAAATCCACAGCCCAGGCAAGGAAAGGCTTTCTTTAAGTACTATTACAAATCAGTTAATAAGTGTTGATTTTGTTAATCTGAGGCCATTTAAGGGCAGTTCCCTCCYGAGTCCAAGCAGGAATCAAAGGCGTGTCTTCAGCTGCCCCTCACTCCCAGGTCCATGTATTTAAAGAGTAAATTCTTACAGACAAAGGGGAAAGGTGAAAGAAAAGATATTAAACCCAAAATCCAAATTAAACCCGTATCTTAACATTTCCTCTCCATCTCCRTAATAGTTAACTAAATGTAATTAGTTTGCAGATTGTAATTAACAATTGCAATCCTCCATATTTTGGGCCTTCATGGGTGATTAATATTGAAATATAATATCAGGGAAACACTTCTGGAATTGAGGATGTGATCAGTGATTATCCAGCATGAGGGAAAGGGGCTGCAGGAGCTGGGATGCTGGAAAAGAAATACAGGTAAAGWGCTAAAGAACAGGGCTGCAGCTGGAAAAGGAATGGGATGTTCCTGCTGGATGAAGGACAGGAATTGTGGAAATTTTGATTTTGATTGCTGAGGGTCAGGGACAAACCCAGCAGGACCCCAGCATGGAACACGGACTGAACCACCAAGAATGAATGCCCTGCCCCAAAGGCAAAGCCAAGATCCCAAAAGCAGCCCCTGGGATCATTCCTGGATGCAGCTGCAGTGCCCCAGTCCCCATCCAGGCCCCATTCAGCCCCAAATCCCCTGCGAGCTCTGGCTCCTCCAGGAGATGGYCATGGCTGGTTTTACAGGATTGTGGCTGGGATTCCAGCTCGTGGCACCCTGCTCTGGCCCTTGGTGAGGATGGGGATCCTCAGCACAAACAGGGAGCCAATGAACCCCTGACGAGCCCCCACAAACACCCAACTGCTCCCTCCCCACTGCACCCCATGSCAAGGTCTGTCAGGAGCATTTCCTGCTGCATTTACAGGGCAGCTGCACATCTGGAGTGTTTGCCAGCCCCACTTCCAGTAAATTCACCACCACAGGTCACACTGACACAACCAGGATGGGGCCATGGAGCTGCTCCAGGGCTGGAGCCCCTCTGGAGCCAGGMTGGGAGAGCTGGGGGKGCTCAYCTGGASAGGAGAAGGATCCAGGGAGAGCTCAGAGCCCCTTTTGGGACCTAAAGGGGCTCCAGGAGAGCTGGARAGGGACTGGGGACAAGGGATGGAGGGACAGGACACAGGGAATGGCTTCACATTGGAAAAGGGGAGACTTGGATGGGATATTGGGAAGGAATTCCTGGCTGAGAGGGTGGSRGGCCCTGGCACAGRGTGCCCAGAGCAGCTGTGGYTGCTCCTGGATCCSTGGCAGTGCCCAAAGCCAGGCTGSACATTGGGGCTGGAGCAGCCTGGGAYRGTGARAGGTGTCCCTSCTAAGAGAATGAAGAAGAGTTTTTGCAGCTGGGGGGTTTCTCTGGTTTAAAGCAGAAGTTCCCTTTGGATSTGCACATTTCCTGCTTTGGTGCTCSTGCAKGGGGAAGGAGATGTGGRTATTTCTGTTCATAGTGGTGTGTCTGGGGTTTYATTTTGATGAAAGTGAAATCATTTTCACACCTTCCAAGGTTCAGAGCAATCTGTGCCATAAAATCCAAACACTCCAGCTTTCTGCCATAACATGAAAGAGCTCCACTTCTAAAAATCCCTACAAATGCACCTTTTCTCATAGGAATGGGACCAAGACTGGAGATCCCGAGAGCGTGACCTGGACCTGGATTTCCGTCCCGATTTCTTGCGGCTGTAGGTCCTGCTGTCTGAGGAGCTGCTGGACGAGGAACGCCGGCGATGCTTCTTCTTCCTCCTGCTCCTGCTGTCCTCCTCCGTGTCTGAGGAGCGGCGCCCCATCCTGCAACTGCACAAAACCCAAACATTCCCCACCATGAGAAGCTCTCATGCCTGCACTGGGTTGTTTTATATTTATAAAGAAAGTTAAGAATGTGTGGTTCCTTCTCCTCCTGTCCCTGTTCCCTGGAGCTGTCCCCTCCTGTCAGGGAGTTGTGCAGAGCCACAAGGKCCCCCCTGATTSCCTTTTCTCCAKGCTGAACCCCTTTCCCAGCTCCCTCAGCCTCTCCTGGAGCTCCAGMCCCTTCYCAGCTCCGCTCCCTTCCCTTCTCCTCTTCCCAGCACAAACGGGTTGAACTGGCTCCTTTTCTCCAGCCAAACTTTAGCCCTTCCTCACACTTTTGGCCACCGAGGCAGCACCTCCTGATCCACCTGGGAGAGCCTGGCAGCAGAACAAAGGACAAATTCACCATTAAAGACATGGGAATTCCTGCCAAGCACCGCCTGGAGCCAGGCCCGGGGAGCAGCAGCGAGTCTGGAACATTSTCCCCTAAAATGCCACATTATGGTCATGGCATCTCCCTCCAGCAGCATTGCCGTGTTTGCCCCAGCAGCGCCGTGCAGAACACAGTTTGAGGAAAATTAATCCACAARCACCAGARATTTATGTCCAAAAACGAGACAGAGGAGTCCCATAACTTTATTCATGAATAAAGGGAGAGGCCATGGGCATTTCCCATGGGGTGTCTCAAATTGATAGAGGATGCAGCCTTATTCCAATTTCCYGGCTGCATTTCCMTCTCTCTTTCCCCACTGGCTGAAGGTCTGGAGAGGCACAGGCTCCCCAAAAYGCCCAATGCACCCCTCTTCYAATRTACATTCTCCTCTTTAATATAAATCTTTATGTCTCTGCTCTTGTAGYCTATCACCATAGTSWGGGGTAAGTCARTCAGTGAAATTTTCATGGAAAKCTTGCTCTTGTTATATTCTGTTTCTCAGGATCAGTGTTATTTTACCYCCAGAGTCACAGTTTGTTTGTAAAGACACTTTTTTCATATTCCTTCCAACAAGACATTCCCCGCAGCACCGGGATCTCCTCCGCTCGCTGCCGCCACAAACAGCGCTCGGGGG